>NW_023458670.1:102412-111418 GCF_013731165.1 Rhagoletis pomonella
TTGAAAATCTAGCTGAAACTTTGCAGATTTTTTATAATTTTTGCACAAAGTTTGAAATGTGGATTTATATTTTGTTTGTTAAATAATGAGCTAAGCTTTTATGGGAAAATAATAAACATTAAATAAACAAAAGGAAAACAGCCACAATCGATCAAAATATTGATGACTTAATCAGCTGACCACAAGTGTATGTATAAAATGATTTTTATATTAACGATCTCAAACTTGTTTACAATGAATTTTAAATGTGCTCTATCGAAATAACATTTTAATATACATACCTTACATACATATATACTTATGTACCTTTGCATACAATTAAACTTTAATAAGAAAAATTCTGTGTACATACATTTAAAAAAGACGTTTTTGGGTAGGAAATGACGTTTTTTCAGACCAAGAGGGACGTTTTCTCATGCCGAATACCTGGCAACACTGGCTGTATCTTAGAAATGCTCCACATAATTAAAACACCGACAAACATTCGACCATAGTTGCCAACTTGGTGCTTTAAGCACTAGATTTAGTGCTTTTTGAAAATTAAAACGCCAAAAAAAAATTATTTAGTGTTAGTGCCTTTTTCAGTGCTTTTTCCTGAACTAAAATTACTTCGAGATAGTTAAAAGCTGAAATAATTTGCAATATTTAAAGCTCTGGCAGCACTGAATTTATAAGAATCTATCTGTAATTTATGAAATCTACTTGATTCAAAAAAATTTGGTGCTTTTAGTGTGGTAAAACGCTTTTTTTCCAAGTTTTTGGTGCTTTTTGAAAACAAAAGATGGCAACACTGCATACGACTGAACTACAAAACGGACACTGACAACTGCGCTCACTTGTACAGACACTTGCTTACAAACAAATCGACAGTACCTCAAACAGTGCAGACGTGTAAATTAATGTATGTATGTATGCATTTCGTGTTTTAATTATTGTTTTGAAATTTGTAGTTATGTATGTATATTTTTATGTTTTACATGTTTGTCAATAGTTGTCCTGAGGACGGTTACCGAAGCGTAACCGAAATATATCGAAAAAAAAATTAAAATCCTGTGTTTTAATTCAAAAAATTTCCTATAACCATTTGACCTCGAGCAGGCAGAATTAACAGTTAAGAAATAAAAAGGTCGACAAAGCCATCATCATACAAAAACGGAAGGCACAGTGTTTCGACTATATGGAGGCAGATGGAAATAATAGTACACCTGCACCGATTTCACTGAAACTTGACATGTGCTCTAGTTTTACCTAGAAATAGAGAATTATGAAATTTTGTAAAGATGGAATAGTTGCAACGCCCTCTACTTTTGTGGGCGGAAACATTAAATCTCATCCGATTTCGATGAAATTTAGTTCGAAGTCTTTATTTTATTAGAAAACCCTAAATATAAAATATGGGGAAGATTGGATTACTATAACGTTCAAAACTCACAAAAAATGTGGGCCCAGTCATTAAATGTGATGGAATTTTGGGTAATTTTTGTTTCCTGCTTTCCACTCTCAGAAAACAAAGATATGACTTAGGTGTCAATACTCGCCTTTTTCCCAATATCTGGTGAGATTTTTTCATTGATTGAAAAATTCTTTTCGCTAAATTATGCAAAAAGAAGCTGAAAATCAAAAATTAAGAAAATCAAAAATTACATATATTTGCGCGCAAAGATCAAATTATATATTCGAAAACTACGTAAAATTCTCTAAAATATTAGTCTAATTTCAAGACCTGACGGACCGGCACTCACACTTTTTTTTACTAATAATCTTTAGCATCTACATTTCAAAGTAAATTTTTTAGTAAGAAAATAGGTAAATACCAAATAAATGATAACTACTTTCACCTGAATATTCCACGACATTTAGATAATTAATTGAAAAAGAAACACTTTCTGTAATGGGTTCAGCGCCAAATGCAACTAAACTGATTAGTCAGTATCGCGCCCATTCCCGTATTTTTTTGGAACAAAATGGGGTATGCGAAAATAAAGAACAACTATGACAACTCAAAGGCAGTAGTCAACAAATTTCAAGCTATATCCAAAAAACTGGTAGAACTAAAAGCTAGTATAAAATTCCTTTTAAAATGCCGAAAAACCAAACTTATTCCAAACTTTATCAAAAATTCGATTAGATGTAATAAATTGTTTGTATTCGACTGTGACCCACATCCTAACATAGACAATACTTTAGCCAGACATACACATTACTTTCACACAAAAATATTAAGCCTGCTTATTAAACATAAACACAACATATTAAGAAGACGAAAACAGCAGATGGAAGAAATTACAACAGAATTAAGTAAACAGCTAAGCACAGATGACTTGCAAGAGGGTGAGAGAAATGTCGCAAATAAACTAACAACAATACTGAAGGGGCGACAAGAACTGAAGCTTGAGGGACTGCGCAACAAACGTAATAACATATTTGTCGACAACCATAAACAAGAAGATTGGTTTGTAAACAAAACCAAAGTGGAGCTCCCGCCAGACATAAAAGCGTTGCTGTCGAAGGGACCAAAGTTCGCACTACCCGTCGAGAATAAGAGATTTCCTATTTTTCAATATATTGCTGATGGGGAGGACATGATACTGACGCTAAAAGACAAAGAACAACAAGACGAGGCGCGTACCAAATTCTCGTTATTAATAAAAGACCACACAACAACAAATAGGCAAAGTGCAATGGATTGTGCAATATTAGACACAGTGGAGCGAACACGAAAATTTCTTAAGAAAAACGACAATATTCAAATTCTAACATCTGACAAGGGAAACAAAACTGTGACAATGGAATCGGACGATTATAATAATAAAATGTAAAATATATTAGATGACCTAACCACATACAGAATTCAAAGGCAGGATCCCACATCTAGATTACAAAACAAAAACAACAGTTTAGTGGATAAACTTTTTAAAATGGGGCTTGTTTCAAAGGCCGAAAGGAACAAACTAACTTCAAACACGGCCTTACCCGCAAGAATTCATGGACTCCCAAAAATACATAAATAGGGAACACCTCTAAGACCGATATGTTCATCCATTCGATCGCCGTCTTACAATCTATGTAAATATATTGTAGAAATATTAAAAAACGTAACGGCGAACAAGCATAAAATATAAAGAATACATTGGAGTTCAAGTAAAGGATAAACAATACATTTATTTGTGACGATGAAAAAATAGTTTCTTTTGACGCAGTCTCACTTTTTCCGAGCATACCAATACAACTAGCACTTGACGTAATACGAGAAAAATGGACAATGATAAAAGAACACACAAAGATACCAAAACAAATATTCATGGAAATAGTAAAATTTTGTATACAAGAAAATAGGTATTTCAACTTTAATGACACGATATACACATAATTAAAAGGTACGCCGATGGGATCCCCTGACTCCCCAGTCATCGCAGATATAATAATGGAAGAAGTTTTGGACAGCACGATAAAGAAATTGCGACGAACTCCGAGATTGCTCTCAAAATGTGTTGACGACTTATTTGCTATAATACATGAAAATTAAATACAAAACACACTTGACGCACTAAATTCTTTTGACAGAAATATTAAGTTCACAATAGAACTAGAAGAGGACGGAATTTTACCTTATCTTGACTCCATTATAATCAAAAGAGGAAATCAACTAAAGTTAAAGTGCGACTGTTGGCTTCTTGTCAGGACGAATCATCAACTTCCATTCTAAACACCCCAAGACGATGATAATGAAAACAGCAATGAGCTGTATACGACGAATGCTACAAATATCAGATGAAACGTATCATGAAGAGATGGAGAATGAAATAAAAATATGATCAAAAAACAATGATTTTTCAGAGCACATAATAAAAACATTAGTAAGAAGATCTAAATTAGCAAACCATCAACGAATAACAGAAAAGCCTATAACTTTTAAATCAATAACATATGTCCCCCATTTATCAGAGCGCTTAGCGAAATCAGACTGCTACAATAAAGAAAAAATAAAAATAGCCCACAAGCCAACAAACACATTAAAAAACATATTTAACAGAACCAAATCTAAAATACCCAAAACTGAAAAAAGCAAAGTAATTTATAAAATCCCTTGCAACGGTGGCAGCAACGAGTCTATGTAGGCACAACGAAATCTAAATTAAAAACAAGACTATCACAACATAAATCTGATTTCAAACAATGCCAGAATGTAAATTTCCAAAAAACAGCCCCATGGCCCACTGTGCTACCAGCGGTCACTCTCCGAACTTCGACGAAACATCGATTCTCCAACAAGAGCAACACTATAACAAACGCTTTATCTTAGAAATGCTCCACATAATTAACACACCGACAAACATACGAGCAGTGTTGCCACAAAGATTTTTAATTTTTTACCAAATCTCTAAAAAAAATTACCAAACTCAGAAAAAAATTACCAAATTTTTATGAGCATAATATTCTAAACAAACTGGAAATTATTTTTCGACGTATGTAGATAATTATTTTGGCGACGACTGAACTACACCTCGTCTGGGATTGTGGCCAGCTTAGATCTATTTATATTTTTCGGCCGAAAAATGAGTTCTTCCCATTCTTTTATGACAAACTCATAAAAATGCATGATGTCGCTGCCGCGTTCAAAAAATGCATATCACCACACGGTCAAAAATTTGGGTTTAATTTTTAAACCCCGCTGGGACTACTGCATTTTTTAATCTTTTATAGTCTACTTTTTAAACCAGTCAATAGTTTTAAGCAATTTTTAATATATTCTAGTCTAAATTTTAGTCCAAAAAATTCGTGGTTTAAAACCCAAACCAAAATGTTTTAATTCTAGTTTCTAGGTTTCACATATTGAAAATTTGGTTTAAAATCTAAACCGAAATAGAAAATGTTTGCACACAGCGAAATGTGGTGTTGATTCAAACTCAACATATGAAAGCAGATTTACATGCGTGGCTGTAACTGAGTGTGCAAAGATGCTTGATACAATTGGTTGCTACCAAGGCTGTCCGGGTTCAATCCCCATCAGACGGAGCATGAAATTTGAGATTTTTTTTATTTTTTTTCTCAATTATGAAAATGTTTGGGTTTAAAATTTAAACCGAACTATTTAAATTCTAAACCCAACGTGTGTGCTCTCTTTGTTTTAAACTTGGAAGGTTTGTATTTGAAACTGAATTTAGTTTGGTCATGTACATATGTAGTCCAAAAAGTTTAAAATTAAAACCAAAATTTTTAACCGTGCATCGACTGAGCGTTTAGATAACGATGATGAACAATTTACAGCTGTGGTTGTCCTTTTCAATGTGTTCCGACATTAACAATTCACAAATATTTTTACTGGCCGGTTGTTCAATGTATTTAACCGGAGCTTCTACCTCCGATTAGTACTAATCAGACATTGAACAATCGGCCCTAAAACATAAAACAAAAAAAATCGCTCAGAGATTTACAAACATTTAAAAGGTGTTTAATAGTTCATTTCTACTACAGTTTATGACAACAACAAAATAATAATAACAAAAATGAATAAATAAAGCGTTAAGCGTTTGGTGGAAATGGGCTGTAACAAACAGTCTTTTACAAAATTTATTTTACATAACTTAAAACAAAAACATGAAACCAGCAAATGTATCGTTAAACGGTAGATAAAATTTACTTTTACTATTTTATAAGTGGGTCACATTCGTATTTAATCGCAAACTTTTAATTAGTCACGTGAAATTATTTTCTTCACCATTGGTTCCGGCAGGTAAAAATGATCCAAACTCCAGATTTGTGGGACTGTAGGGGCTGTGATCGAGCCGCCATATTGGGAAAAATGGGTGGTTTCCTGCTATATTGCAAACTGATACTAAAAGTTCTGAGTTGTCAAGGCAAATTGTTACATTAAAGAGCCCTTTCAATTTTTGGCTCTCTTAAGGGGTAGATACATACACATGTAAGTACATAAGCAAATTTTTTTGTTTTGTGCAATTGTCAGAAGGTTCAAAGTTATAAATTTTTATAAGTAATAAGTTACTACCTATTAAAAACTTAAATGAAAATACTTACGTTAAAAAAATTACCAAATTGAGAAAAAAATTACCAAATTACCAAACTCCTTCCAAAAAGAAAAAAATTAACAGTTTTGGTAAAAAATTACCAAAGCGGCAACGCTGCATACGACTGAACTACAAAACGGACACTGAAAACTGCGCTCACTTGTACAGACACTTGCTTACAAAAAAATCGACAGTACCAAACTCCACGTCAAACTAGGCCTGGGTAACGGCGCAAATTTTTTGGCGCTGACACACTTACTCTAGCGCCACTGTCGGAATCAGCACAGTGTGTTGGCGCAATTGCGCCTCTTCAGGCTAAAGCTCATTTCCTTTATTGCCGCACGCTGCACGCTGCACCAAAGTGAATTAATACAAGGTGATATCGGTTGAGAAAAAACTCAAGTATACCCAAGTTCAAAACCCAAAAATACAACAAACCCATCATTTTCACATTCAGAAGGACGGCGACGAATTCTAGCTGTGCTGCACATTTTACAAGAGACACTTCTGTTTCGGGTGTTCTTTGCTGGTTCTTTGCGACACCCGGTGTTGTCAGTGTTCCGGTGTTGAACTAAGGTGAATTAATACAAGGTGGTATAGGTTGGACAAAAACAAGCCAAGTTCAAAACCCAAAAATACAACAAACACATAATTTTCACATTCAGAAGCGCCGTGGCTAATTTTAGAAACACCACCTTGTAAAAATTCGCCTTGTGCTGCACATTTTACAAGTGACGCTTCGCTTTTGTGTGTTCTTTGCGCCGGCCGGTGTTGTTAGTGTTCCGGTGTTGCTGGCGCCATTGCGTCACAGAGTTGTGAAAATCGGAATCGGCGCCAGTAACTCAGTTCTCGGTATCAGCGCAATGGCGCGGCGCCGCACTGTGTTACCCACGGCTACGTCAAACAGTGCAGACGTCTAAATTAATGTATGTATGCATTTTGTGTTTTAATTATTGTTTTGAAATTTGTATTTATGTATGTATATTTTTATGTTTTACACGTTTTTCAATAGTTGCCCTGAGGACGGTTACCGAAGCGTAACCGAAATATATCGGGAAAAAATAATTAAAATCCTGTGTTTTAATTCAAAAAATTTCATTCAACAATTTATATTGAGCTCGAGGCCGTTTTAAATGAAAATTTTTATTGTGGAAAAGCAACAATAATTTAAAGAAATAGTAGAAGTGATAGCTATTTCGGAAATCACCACATTTCCTCAGCAGACTTCTTTCAGTAGGATTCGAACCGACGACCCCACTGACTCAGCCAGTTGCCTATGCAAAAATTGAGTCTCTGATTTTTCCAAAAAACGGCCGCCATTTTGTTAAAATTTCAAAATTTTTAAAATTTTCAAGTACCGAAATATATTGATTTTTAAAATAACTAGAAAGATTTGAAAAAAAATGGTCAGCCGTTTTCCTCTAAAACTTCACTTTGCCCTAAAATTTTCAAATGCTCGTAACTCAGGAATTTTTTTTTGTAAAACAAAAATATTCGTGTGTCCTTATTTGTCCTAACAAACATGAAAAGTCGTATTAAATATTGTTAAGACGTTGATTGTTCCATTAATTACCTATGGGGAAGTGGTTTATGGCAACATGGATTTTGAATCCCGGAGAAAGCTATAGATCGCCATAAATCATGCGGCTAGATACGCTTCTTTAAAAAGAAAATATGACCTATGAATATATCCTCCTTCTCGAGGCATATTCTTGGCTGTGATCTCGCCACATACCTTAGTTTTCGAAATCTTCTGTTTTTGCACAAGCTTATACCAAATTAAAGGTAATAACTTGTACTTTCTAAATATTATAAATTTTTTACCATTAATCACGTAATTTTTTCAAAAAAGATTATTTTATGAAAAATTTAAATTTTTTTAGTTTTTTAAAATTTTGGGCTTTAAAATATGAAAAATAATATAAATTAGGTACATGAACTGAAAGATAAATTAATTGTCTTTATAACTTGACACATTACTTTTTTTAATCGGTTATGTAGTTCATAAGATATTAATATTTAAAAAAATCAAACAAATTACTTTCAACACTAAATATCTTTAAAACTAGAAGGCCCCGGAACCTGAAAGTGCATATATTTGAGAAGTGGTGGAGGCCAGCTTTCCAACGGTGGAAGCGCCGTTTAGGCCTCCCCTGAGGTGCCCTACCCGAGGTCCTCGAAGCTCCGAAGACACGCGTCGAGAGGCCCTTGCTGGTGCTGGATGTTCCGTCACGCACCACACCCTCAGATACTCTGCGATTTCGCACTACCCGCTACCGTCAGAATTCCCCCGCCTTTAGCCGACATACCAGAAGAGTTCGAACCCCCTGAGACACCGGCCGTGCAGGCCTTACTTAAGCCCTTAACGCAGGGCGATTTCGCCTCTGCAGGGCTAGAAATCCCACCCGGGACAGAGACATCTTTGGGTATCGACTTCGACGACCCCTCGAAGCTTTGTCGGTAGCCAGCTCCGGTTTCCCTACGGCGCTGGCCGTACAGGCTCCACTCGTGGCCTAAGCCGGATATGCCTTCGCCTCCTCATGACCCTAACCAGGGTAGACAGCTTTTGATGCCGGAACCGACGATCCTCCACTGCTCGAAGTTTTAGTTTTTTCGTTTTGGTTTTGGTTTATTTTAGTTGTATTCATTTTGTTCGTACGTTCCGCGCTCGCCTCGTCGGGCAGGTGGTCTAAATAGTATATGGGAAAATTAACGGTCCACCACGGCAGCGCCCCATGCCGCGCCAAGGCCACCCTTACTCCCTGAGGCAGCCTGGTATCAGGAAGGCGCCGTTAGAATACAGCCGGTCTGGTAAACCCCCTGGCTGCAAACCCTCCAATGGGCACGGTGTCGCTTAACAGCCCGAACCAGGGGAATGGAGTGCACCCGCCCAATATACAGAGATAAAGAAACGATTGCACAACCATAAGCCACCGCACCAGCATCAAGGTGCCTGCCATAGCGGAGGCAGACTTTGTGT
>NW_023458670.1:111518-115546 GCF_013731165.1 Rhagoletis pomonella
GGTAGAACTAAAAGCTAGTATAAAATTCCTTTTAAAATGCAGAAAAAACCAAACTTATTCCAAACTTTATCAAAAATTCGATTAGATGTAATAAATTGTTTGTATTCGACTGTGACCCACATCCTAACATAGACAGTACTTTAGCCAGACATACACATTACTTTCACACAAAAAATATTAAGCCTGCTTATTAAACATAAACACAACATATTAAGAAGACGAAAACAGCAGATGGAAGAAATAACAACAGAATTAAGTAAACAGCTAAGCACAGATGACTTGCAAGCATTTTTAGAGAGTGAGAGAAATGTCGCAAATAAACCAACAACAATACTGAAGGGGCGACAAGAACTGAAGCTTGAGGGACTGCGCAACAAACGTAATAACATATTTGTCGACAACCATAAACAAGAAGATTGGTTTGTAAACAAAACCAAAGTGGAGTTCCCGCCAGACATAAAAGCGTTGCTGTAGAAGGGACCAAAGTTCGCACTACCCGTCGAGAATAAGAGATTTCCTATTTTTCAATATATTGCTGATGGGGAGGACATGATACAGACGCTAAAAGACAACGACAACAAGAGGAGGCGCGTACCAAATTCTCGTTATTAATAAAAGACCACACAACAACAAATAGGCAAAGTGCAATGGATTGTGCAATATTAGACACAGTGGAGCGAACACGAAAATTTCTCAGAAAAACGACAATATTCAAATTCTAACATCTGGCAAGGGAAACAAAACTGTGGCAATGGAAACGGACGGTTATAATAATAAAATGTAAAATATATTAGATGACTTAACCACATACAGAATTCAAAGGCAGGATCCCACATCTAGATTACAAAACAAAAACAACAGTTTAGTGGATAAACTTTTTAAAATGGGGTTTGTTTCAAAGGCCGAAAGGAACCAACTAACCTAAAACACGGCCTTACCCGCAAGAATTCATGGACTCCCAAAAATACATAAAGGGGGAACACCTCTAAGACCGATATGTTCATCCATTGGATCGCCGTCTTACAATCTATGTAAATATATTGTAGAAATATTAAAAAACGTAACGGCGAACTCAGCATACAATATAAAGAATACATTGGAGTTCAAGGAAAGGATAAACAATACATTTATTTGTGACGATGAAAAAATAGTTTCTTTTGACGCAGTCTCACTTTTTCCGAGCATACCAATACAATTAGCACTTGACGTAATACGAGAAAAATGGACAATGATAAAAGAACACACAAAGATACCAAAACAAATATTCATGGAAATAGTAAAATTTTGTATACAAGAAAATAGGTATTTCAACTTTAATGACACGATATACACATAATTAAAAGGTACGCCGATGGGATCCCCTGACTCCCCAGTCATCGCAGATATAATAATGGAAGAAGTTTTGGACAGCACGATAAAGAAATTGCGACGAACTCCGAGATTGCTCTCAAAATGTGTTGACGACTTATTTGCTATAATACATGAAAATTAAATACAAAACACACTTGACGCACTAAATTCTTTTGACAGAAATATTAAGTTCACAATAGAACTAGAAGAGGACGGAATTTTACCTTATCTTGACTCCATTATAATCAAAAGAGGAAATCAACTAAAGTTAAAGTGCGACTGTTGGCTTCTTGTCAGGACGAATCATCAACTTCCATTCTAAACACCCCAAGACGATGATAATGAAAACAGCAATGAGCTGTATACGACGAATGCTACAAATATCAGATGAAACGTATCATGAAGAGATGGAGAATGAAATAAAAATATGATCAAAAAAACAATGATTTTTCAGAGCACATAATAAAAACATTAGTAAGAAGATCTAAATTAGCAAACCATCAACGAATAACAGAAAAGCCTATAACTTTTAAATCAATAACATATGTCCCCCATTTATCAGAGCGCTTAGCGAAATCAGACTGCTACAATAAAGAAAAAATAAAAATAGCCCACAAGCCAACAAACACATTAAAAAACATATTTAACAGAACCAAATCTAAAATACCCAAAACTGAAAAAAGCAAAGTAATTTATAAAATCCCTTGCAACGGTGGCAGCAACGAGTCTATGTAGGCACAACGAAATCTAAATTAAAAACAAGACTATCACAACATAAATCTGATTTCAAACAATGCCAGAATGTAAATTTCCAAAAAAACAGCCTTCATGACCCACTGTGCTACCAGCGGTCACTCTCCGAACTTCGACGAAACGATTCTCCAACAAGAGCAACACTATAACAAGCGCTTTATCTTAGAAATGCTCCACATAATCATGGTTGCCACTCGCCAACATTTTTTGCTACCAAAATCTCTTAAGAAAAGTTACCAAATCTTCACTACCAAAATCTTCACCTCTTCAGTGAGAAAAAAATATATATATTTCATAACAAATATGTATATACTTACAGCCCGGTTCTGTGCACTTAATAAATTCAGTATTTTTACAATTTGTCAATTTTTGATTATTTATCAAGAACTCCCAGTTCTAGCAGAGAAGTTTAAATCTATTTTCTTGATAAATTATCAAGATTGAAAATGCTATTGACAATTATAATAATTTTTTTTTATTAGAAAATATTTTTCTATCAATTTGTTGTTGTTATATTTATGGCCTTATAACAATTATATTCAACAATTTTTATGAGCTCGAGGCCGTATTAAATGCAAACTTATTGTGGAAAAGCAACAATAATTTGAAAAAATGGTAGAAGTGATAGCTATTTCGGAAATCACCACATTTCCTCATCAGACTTCTTTCAGTAGAATTCGAACCGACGATCACCACTGACTCAGCCAGTTGCCTATGCACTGTGCTAAGTTTGTCTTGTTAATTCTTGTTGCTTATTTTCCACTATTTCGCTTTGCTAAGCCAACTACAATCAAGCAACAATTAATTACTGCATGTGCCGTTATTCCCATTTGTTGTTGGTGTTTCCGACAGGGTAGGAGTATGATGTAATGTGGAACTATTTTCCATCATCCCTTCTCAAATTTGGTTTGGAGACAAACCGGTTTCGGCGTTGTGCCATTTTCAGTGTAATATTTCGTTCGGAATGTGCCGATACTTGGACCTGCGACTCACGGAATAATAGCACCGGCACACAAAAAAGTGGCGGGTGCTTTAACCGTTCGCTTGACTCGTACAAAATTTCCAGTAAATTGAGAAAATTGCTAATTTTTTTGCTATTTTTTCAGTTTTTCATAATTTACTGTACGTCGAAATATATGTCGGTAGATGGGTCTGGTAAAAAGCACGCAACATTTTTTTTTGCCGGAATAATCAAAACGAATTATGGACCTCACCAAAAATTGCCGGATGGCCAGTATTAAAATGTGGAAGGGTAGAGTTCAAAATTTATCGCAAAAATTCGAAAGTTGTTTTAAAAGTGCAGCCCTTGGTGCTGCCACTGTAATTCAAATATTTCCATTATTCGAATATGAGATGACTCTAATTTAATCGAAGTAATTTTGTAAAAGTGTCAGTAGTGCTGCCACTGAAATTCTAAGGGTTTATACTTTTTTTCCTGACCTCTTCACTAACACACTAAAATATACACCAATACACAGAAACACATTTGTAAAAATAACCTTAGGAAATACAATAAGTAGAAAAGAGACCTTTTAGCACTGCTGGTAAAATCGCCATTTGAGAAAGGGACGCATAGTCACATGTACACAAAAGAACCGGTCAGGTTTTTCATATTACCCCCGAATTTCTGATGAGGAAATTGCAGCATTATTGCATCAGCACTGACCGTCAGGTGACCGGTCATTTGCCTGTAAGATTTTTTGTAGGGAACACAATTCATTCTAGTAATGCAGATAGATGTTTAGTTGCAAAAGTTACCAAAATGAAATAAAAGTTACCAAGTTACCAAACCGTTTAAAAGTTACCAATTTTGGTAGAAAGTTACCAATTGTGGCAACCATGCACATAATTAACACACCGACAAACATACGACTGAAGTACAAAACGGACACTGAAAATTGCGCTCACTTGTACAGACACTTGCT
>NW_023458670.1:115646-118507 GCF_013731165.1 Rhagoletis pomonella
AAATGTGATGGAATTTTGGGTAATTTTTGTTTCCTGCTTTCCACTCTCAGAAAACAAAGGTTATACAATAAAATGACTTAGGTGTCAATACTCGCTTTTTTTTTAATATCTGGTGAGATTTTTTCATTGCTTGAAAAATTCTTTTCGCTAAATTATGCAAAAAGAAGCTGAAAATCAAAAATTAAGAAAATCAAAAATTACATATATTTGCAAAGTCGCGCGCAAAGATCAAATTATATATTCGAAAACTACATAAAATTCTCTAAAATATTAGTCTAATTTCAAGACCTGACGGACCGGTACTCACTCTTTTTTTTACTAATAATCTTTAGCATATACATTTCAAAGTAAATTTTTTGGTAAGAAAATAGGTAAATACCAAATAAATGATAAATACCTTCACCTGAATATTACACGACATTTAGATAATTAATTGAAAAAGAAACACTTTCTGTAATGGGTTCAGCGCCAAATGCAACCAAACTGATTAGTCGGTATCGCGCCCATTCCCGTATTTTTTTTGGAAATGTATCGTTCGTGAAGAAGGGGGGTGAGTAAATAATGTAAAATTTGGTACTTATGACTTTTACTATTCCCTCTCTAAGTCAAACCGGTTTTTTTTACCAACTGTCACCATGACTTTTTTCTACCTGCCTCCATATAGTCGAAACACTGTGCGCCGTAAGCATATAGCAACAAAATGGGGTATGCGAAAATAAAGAACAACTATGACAACTCAAAGGCAGTAATCAACAAATTTCAAGCTACATCCAAAAAACTGGTAGAACTAAAAGCTAGTATAAAATTCCTTTTAAAATGCATAAAAACCAAACTTATTCCAAACTTTATCAAAAATTCGATTAGATGTAATAAATTGTTTGTATTCGACTGTGACCCACATCCTAACATAGACAGTACTTTAGCCAGACATACACATTACTTTCACACAAAAATATTAAGCCTGCTTATTAAACATAAACACAACATATTAAGAAGACGAAAACAGCAGATGGAAGAAATAACAACAGAATTAAGTAAACAGCTAAGCACAGATGACTTGCAAGCATTTTTAGAGAGTGAGAGAAATGTCGCAAATAAACCAACAACAATACTGAAGGGGCGACAAGAACTGAAGCTTGAGGGACTGCGCAACAAACGTAATAACATATTTGTCGACAACCATAAACAAGAAGATTGGTTTGTAAACAAAACCAAAGTGGAGTTCCCGCCAGACATAAAAGCGTTGCTGTAGAAGAAACCAAAGTTCGCACTACCCGTCGAGAATAAGAGATTTCCTATTTTTCAATATATTGCTGATGGGGAGGACATGATACAGACGCTAAAAGACAACGACAACAAGAGGAGGCGCGTACCAAATTCTCGTTATTAATAAAAGACCACACAACAACAAATAGGCAAAGTGCAATGGATTGTGCAATATTAGACACAGTGGAGCGAACACGAAAATTTCTCAGAAAAACGACAATATTCAAATTCTAACATCTGACAAGGGAAACAAAACTGTGGCAATGGAAACGGACGGTTATAATAACAAAATGTAAAATGTATTAGATGACTTAACCACATACAGAATTCAAAGGCAGGATCCCACATCTAGATTACAAAACAAAAACAACAGTTTAGTGGATAAACTTTTTAAAATGGGGTTTGTTTCAAAGGCCGAAAGGAACAAACTAACCTAAAACACGGCCTTACCCGCAAGAATTCATGGACTCCCAAAAATACATAAAGGGGGAACACCTCTAAGACCGATATGTTCATCCATTGGATCGCCGTCTTACAATCTATGTAAATATATTGTAGAAATATTAAAAAACGTAACGGCGAACTCAGCATACAATATAAAGAATACATTGGAGTTCAAGGAAAGGATAAACAATACATTTATTTGTGACGATGAAAAAATAGTTTCTTTTGACGCAGTCTCACTTTTTCCGAGCATACCAATACAACTAGCACTTGACGTAATACGAGAAAAATGGACAATGATAAAAGAACACACAAAGATACCAAAACAAATATTCATGGAAATAGTAAAATTTTGTATACAAGAAATTAGGTATTTCAACTTTAATGACACGATATACACATAATTAAAAGGTATGCAGATGGGATCCCCTGACTCCCCAGTCATCGCAGATATAATAATGGAAGAACTTTTGGACAGCACGATCAAGAAATTGCGACGAACTCCGAGATTGCTCTCAAAATATGTTGATGACTTATTTGTTGCTATAATACATGAAAATGAAATACAAAACACACTTGACGCACTAAATTCTTTTGCCAGAAATATTAAATTCACAATATAACTAGAAGAGGACGGAATTTTACCTTATCTTGACTCCATTATAATCAAAAGAGGAAACCAACTTAAGTTAAAGTGCTACTGTTGGCTTCTTGTCAGGACGAATCATCAACTTCCATTCTAAACACCCCAAGACGATGATAATGAATACAGCAATGAGCTGTATACGACGAATGCTACAAATATCAGATGAAACGTACCATAAAGAGATGGAGAATGAAATAAAAATATGATCAAAAAACAATGTTTTTCCGGAGCACATAATAAAAACATTAGTAAGAAGATCTAAATTAGCAAACCATCAACGAATACCAGAAAAGCCTATAACTTTTAAATCAATAACATATTTCCCCCATTTATCAGAGCGCTTAGCGAAATCAGACTGCTACAATAAAGAAAAAATAAAAATAGCCCACAAGCCAACAAACACATTAAAAAACATATTTAACAGGACCAAATCTAAAATACCCAAAACTGAAAAAAGCAAAGTAATTTAAAAAATCCCTTGCAACGGTGGCAGCAAAGAGTCTAT
>NW_023458670.1:118607-131639 GCF_013731165.1 Rhagoletis pomonella
TAGGTTAGGTTAGGTTAGGTTAAAGTGGCTGCCAGTGACCCCACTAGCACACATAGGCCCTAGGTGGTGGGCCCGTTGTGATACCACGCGGATCGTTAGAACCCTCCTACTCAAACCATCGTGTGGATTTTGCGAAACCCAGAAGTTGCCGTATGTCTACTTCGGCTATGTCGGTTAGGTCCTCAAAGAATCCTGAACCCATGAACTTTTGTCTTCTTCTACAAAGTGCGGGGCACTCGCATAACAGGTGCCGCAAGGTGTCTGGCTCTTCCTCATTTCTGCAGCTTCTGCAGAAGTCGTTATGGGGGATCCCTAACCTCTCCGCGTGCCCCCCGATAGCAACATGGCCTGTTAGCAGACCCACAGCTGCGGCTAGGTCTCCTTTGCTCAGCATGAGGAGATCCTTCGACCGCTTTTTGTCCCATTTAGGCCATGTAAGCTTCGTGTTGTTGCAAGTGGTGAGGCTATCCCACCTGTCCCTTGCTAGTTTAAGAGACAGATCCCTTAGAATGAGCTTGCAGGTAGCGAGCGGCATGCCTAATCCCTTCCAGGCCTGCGAAAGTGGAGCGGATGTGCCCTCTCTTGCAAGTTCGTCCGCCTTTTCGTTGCCTGGTATGTTCCGGTGCCCCGGAACCCATACCAAGTGAAGAGCAGACTGCTCAGCCATCTCGTTTAGAGATCTGCGACAGTCCGCTACGGTTTTTGAACTGCATGTGACCGAGTCGAGCGCTTTGAGTGCGGCCTGACTGTCTGAGTAGATGAAGATATCGTTATAAATGACTTCTCTTGTACGTAGGTGTTCAACCGCTTCCTGTATGGCAGCGACCTCAGCTTGAAAGACGCTGCAGTGGTTGGGTAAGCGAAAACATATTTCCAGCCCCAGTCGGGCCGAGAAGACCCCCCCTCCTACCTTGCCGTCTAGCTTAGAGCCATCGGTGTAGAGGTGGAGTGATCCATTGTCATCGGGAGCCCCTCCTGACCAGAATTTTCTATCTGGAATGGAAATCCTATACCTCTTTGTGAAGTTCAACCTTGGTGCACAGTAATCCGTGTCCGGTATATTTACGTCCTTTAAGATTGCGGTGTGGCCTTCCTGAGTGTCCCTCCAGCCTGGTAGTTCCCTCAACCTCAAGGCGGCACACCCCGCTGATTGCTTTCCAACAATTTCAATTGGTAAAATATCGAGGAGCACGCACATAGCCTCCGATGGAGTTGTGCGCAGGGCCCCACAGATGCAGAGCATCGCAGTTCTTTGCACCTTTTGGAGTGCTTCAGTTGTAGATTTCCTGTTGAGACTTGGCCACCATACCAAGACCCCATATAATAGAATCGGCCTAACAACTACCGTGTATAACCAATACATGATGCTAGGGGACAGCCCCCAGCTACGCCCAATCGCCCCCTTGCAACTGTAGAGGGCTACCGTCGCTTTTTTAACACGCTCTTGTATATTTTGCGCCCAGTTAAGCTTTTTGTCCAGGACTACGCCTAGATATTTTGCAGACTCCCCTAGCTTCAGAATCTTATTGCCTATGGCAGGGAGCTGAAGTGAGGGGATTTTGTACTTCCTGGTAAAGAGCACCAGGTCCGTTTTTTCTGGGTTAACACCCAGACCTTTTCCTTGGTCCATCTCTCGATTAACCTTAGTCTGTCCTGCATAATGTCACAAAGAGTTTGTGGAAATTTTCCACTCACAACCACCGCAAGGTCGTCAGCATACGCTATGACCTTGGAGCCTCCCCCCCCCCTTCCAGGGTCTGCAATAATTCATTAATCGCCATGACCCAAAGAAGGGGGGAGAGGACCCCACCCTGCGGGGTTCCCCTGCAAACGTATCTGTCCAGCGACACGCCCGCCAGTTCCGCCCGCACGACCCTGCCAACTAGCAGCTGTCGTATAAGCGACACCAGCCGTGAGTCGATGTCCAGACCAGTTAGAGCTGATGTGATTGCTTCAGGTGTGATGTTGTTGAAAGCACCCTCAATGTCTAAGAATGCTATCAAGGTGTATTCCTTTATCGCAAGGGATTTCTCAATATGCGACACGATTTCGTGTAGCGCTGTTTCGGTGGACTTCCCCTTCATATAGGCATGCTGCGAAGCCATAAGCTTGTCTGCAACCGATTCCCTAAGAAAGGATTCAATCAGTCGCTCCAATATCTTGAGCTGGAAAGATGATAGACTGATAGGTCTAAAATCCTTGGCGCGAGTATGGGATGTTTTTCCCGCTTTAGGAATGAAGACAACCTTTGACCTTTGCCAGGTCTCCGGAATGTAGTTGAGAGTGAGGACTCCCTTAAAAATAACATACAGCCATTTTGAGCTTAGCTCCATAGATTGCTGTAGCTGAATCGGTGTAACACCATCTGGACCCGCAGATTTGTAAGGCTTGAAGGACCCTATTGCCCACATCAGCTTTTCTTTGGTGATGAGGTCTACCGTAACCGGTTGACCTCTATTTCTTATTGGCCCGTTCAATGGCTGCTCGGTGGCGCCTGGAAAGTGCGTGCTCAGAAGATGGTCCAGGGATTCCTCCCCAGTTTCCGTCCACGCTCCGTCGGATCTTAGCAAGCATCCCGGGGCGATACGAGGTGAACTAGAGAGAACCTTCCTGAGCCTAGAACCTTCTGATACGGATTCCATACCACTGCAAAAGTTCCTCCATGAGGATCTCTTGCTCTTCCTTAGTAGTTTCTTGTAATCTTTCAAGTTTAACTTATAGATTTCCCATTGCGTATCGCCTCCCGAGGATTTTGCGAGATTGAAGGCTCTACGACAATTTTTGCGGGCCTCGTCAATCTCTGTACTCCACCAAGGTGGTTTCTTTTTGCCTCTCGGCTTTACCATGGGGCAGGCCTGATCCAGAGCCTTGCCACATGCCGCAGTAAAGCGATTTGCCAGCCTATCTAGGTCCCTAGAGTTTCCTGGAATTGCTAGTGTGGTTCTTGAGAGCCGTTTGTCAAGCTCTCTTCTGTACTTATGCCAGTCGGCTTTCCTTAGATTTCTTTTGGCAGGTACCTTGGACGGGACCCCGTCTAAGTCGAATTGGATGAAGCGATGATCAGAGAAGGAATGCTCATCAAGCACCCTCCAGTTCCTGATCATGACCTCCGCATCTTCTGAGACAAGGGTAACATCCAGGACCTCTCTTCTGCTCTTCGTTATGAAGGTAGGCTCGCTACCCCTATTACTTATAACTAAGTTAGATTTTAGTATGAATTCAAAGAGTGACTCACCCCGTTCATTGATGTCTCCACTTCCCCATGTGCTATGGTGTGCATTTGCATCACCTCCTAGAATCAGGGCCCCGTCCCAGCGCTCCACTAAATGTTCGACCGGTAGGGTTGGAACAGGCCTATCATGTGCCAGATACATCGAGGCAAGCCTTATTTGTCGTCCGTTCGCCTCCAGACTGATGGTGGTGGTGTCCTCGTCACTGAACTGAGGAAGAAACAATATTTTTAGTTTGGTACTAACAAGGATGCAGGCCCTTGGTTTACCTATGGTAGCTCCACTTATCAAAGTGTGCTCTGCCGACTTCAGCCCGCATATTCCATGCCCTATCACCCAAGGCTCCTGGATGAGGGCGATGTCTGCTGCCCCCTTCGAGAGCTGGAGCAGCAGTGCAGCCGACGCTGCTTTGCTGTGGTGGAGATTAATCTGGAGGACGCGAACCATCTTGGCCGCACCTTCCCACCCCCTCCACCACTGTTGAGTTCGCCTCGTCGTCATCTGACATCAGCTCCTCTTCTGTGTATTGCCGGAAGATATGGTCGACTCCCAGAGAGGATGTAGATGAGGCGTATCCACCAGCCAGGTCATCCATCGGATTGGCCTGGTTGGATTCCTCGTCCACCTCATCCTCGCTGTTGTCTGCTTCCGGCTCAACTTCGTTGCCTCTTGCTGCGTTCACGTCGTTCGTGTACACCCTTATCTTTGCGGTGTCGAAACCGTAATTGATGACGCCCCCAGTCTTTTCGAGGAGTGGCAACGACTCCTTATTTAGCAAAAGGACCGCCTGCCGAGTCGCCTTTGTGCTGTGCTCTAGCCGCACCACCTTCCAATTGTGAGAGGGTAACTCGGGATTAAAGAGCCTTATAATCTCAAGCACTCTCTCTGGTTCGGTCGGTTTGGCCGGTATCCATGCCCTTGCTCTGGGCCTGGATGGGATGTCCTTGAAGTCCACAGCCCGTAGCATCGCTCCGGGGTAGACCTCTCCCAGCATGGCCATCGCCTTCTTGTACATGCCCGCCGACTTTCATCGTCGCACGCGACGATCTTGACGTTACCTTGGAACCAACCTGCGTCCCGGCATATCGGAGGTGGTCCGGGGTGCTCCCGAAGCACGCTGACGCAGATGTTCGCCAATTCCGCTTTAACCCATTTCCAATGAGCTCTCAGTGCCAATTCGTCTTCCTGGTTCTCATCGAGCACACCCAGGAGGATCCGATTTTTGGCTACCTCAGCAAAGGTGGGGCCTTGCGTCCTGGCTCTTTTCGACTTATTTTGCGCAACCTCCATCGATCTATTGCGCTTTTCCGCAGCTGGTGGCTCTCCGAGCACCGGCAGCTGATAGTCGGGCACTATCGTCATTGCCCACGCTATCTCCGACCGGATCTCTTCCACGTGACAGGGCAGCGCCCTGCTACATAGGTCCGGGGTTAATGCGGATCTCTTCAAGATCCTCATGGCAGCCTTCCTGTGCTTGGCAATGGCTGCGCTTGGTGGTGGCCTGTCATCAGGCCTTGTAAATGCAGTAGGAGTAGGGGGAGGCGGGGCCCGCGCATCAGCTCTGGCGCCCCCTGGGGCTGCAAGCTGCAAGCCAGGTTTGCCTTCACTGGTGCCGGGAAAATCCCGTTTCGGTTCCCCCACCCTCTTCCTTTCCGCTTTTGTGGATACGCCTGACCCCGGCATCGCCAGAGGCTTACGTACCCCACTAGTGCTGGCCACGTCGTGGCTAGTAGAGGGACCCTGCATCGCATGGGCCCCATGGTGTCTGGGCAACTGCCCTTCCGACTTTTTATGAGTGCCGGTCTCAATTTCCGTTGTTGTTGATTTTGGTTTGTTCTTTAATTCGCTCATATTCCCACGAGTTGCGGAGAAAGGGTTCGTCGGCCCCGGGCAGAGATCCGCAGTACCCAGGGTAAGGCCATCGAATGCAACCGGGTGCGGCCTGGTTCCCAGAGGGCTCCGTTAGCGACTGGGCTATTTAGGGGCTCCCAGCCAGGCTGATCCTCAGTACGGTACGCGTAACGCCTTGATCCAGCCCCTACCTCCAGACCACGATCAGAGACCATTTCCGTATGGCATAGCGATGAAAACGCATAAGCACACAGCACTGATCCCTGATCTTAGCTGGACACCCTCCCGACATCGCACGGGATTGCTCTGTAGTGCCCATTTCCAGCCGGCACCGTCGCGGAGGGTTCAGTCCGAGGATTTTCGCCGACCCACATTGGCGATACCTGCCTTAAAAATTGTGCAACTAGTATCAATTATCAAAGAAAGTATTACGTTTACCTGGACTGACCCTACAATTACCTAATTTTACAATCTTTTATTTATTTTGCTAATCTCGCGGAACAACGAAAACGGCTATCAATTTATGTAGTTATATAGATGATTAGATATTATTCGGTAAAAATTTCGCTTGCAGTAATTTCTACGTGGTAAGTGCTTCTCCATTATTTGGTTTCATAGGGATTTGGATATCTTCCTCATTGAAGTAGTAAAGAAAATTCGCTTAAGTGCCTTTTTCGGTTAAGTGTACAAGTTTTTCGTGCAAAGAAGGATGTGCAGCTAAGCAAAATATACTGTAGATAGTTGGCAAATCATTTTGGATACCACAACTCCCCTCACGCCAAATCAATTCGACAAACATAAACTCACCACACTTCACTTAAACTCGCTACACCTGATCCTACCACACCCAAATTCACCAAACCTTAATTTACCATAATCTTATCCGTTCTCACCACACCTCATCTTAACTCACCACACTTTAATTTCGGAACTATTTCAAGATTTTAGAAATTCTAAGGACTAAATAAGGATTTTCCGTACCATTTCGGGATTCTTGAAACTATTTCGGGAATCCCGAAACTATTTCGCAATTATCGGGACTATTTCGGAATTTCCGAAATTTCTTCAGAGTATTCTGGACTACTTCGGTATCTTCGGAACTAAAAACTCAAAGTAGTTTCGTAAATCCTGAAATAGTCCCGACAATCCCGTTAATCCTAAAAATCTCGTATCATCCATAAAACCGAAATAGTCTTTAGAATATTAAAAATCTCAAAGCAGCCGCGCAAATCTCGAGTTAGTCCCGAGAACCTCAGAAATTCTAGAAACTTCGAAACATTCCCGAAATAGTTTCGAAACTCCGAAGAAGTCCAAAAGTCCCGAAAATCCCAAGAAACCAAAGTAGTCTCGAAAATTCCGAAATAGTTCCGACACTACCTAAAATCCTGAAATAGTCTTAAAAACGCTGATGTAGCCACGAATACCGAAATAGTTTTAAACCTAGATGTATTCTCGAAAATCATCTCTAGCAGTCTGAAATAGTCTCGAACACCCCGAAATTTTTTAGTGTGCACCATTTTTTATAATTAACTATAATTTTAATTGGCGCAAAAAAAAATAAAAATTATTGCCTATATTCAGAAAAATTCCCGGTAGCAATACTTTTTGCAGTGAGTGTATGTCCATACATATGTAATGTACACATGTGTGTATTTGCTGGCGTAAATTTTACTGGATTTAACAACATGGTATTTAATTAAAATTTACTAAACTGGTTTTAAATGAACTGTGTGTGAACACGTTTAAATTTAGCGGTTGTGTCTCCGATACAGCCTGCAGACCAAGACGAAGGCGCTGGACTGTTCCTTTTTTCGATATAGAACAATCCTAGGGGGTGAGAGCATTAAAATTCCGACTTAACATATTTTGAACAACCCTAATGTACATATGTATGAAACATATTTTCTGAGTTTAAAAAAAGGTACTCATTTCAGAAAAAAAATTCCAAAATTCTTACAACCACTCCAAACTGATATTTGTAACTGTCAGCGAAGTGAAAATAAAAGTCAAACAACTTTGATGAATATCAGCAAATTAACATCTTGCAAAGCAGTGAAAGTAATTGATAACCCAAATTGCAAAACTTCAAACTCGCCTGAGCAACAACAAAGCCACAAAAAAAAGGACTTGCAAGAAAGTCAAACAGAAAAAAAATTGAAACATTTGCTAGAAACGACACATAGAAATGGGAACCTTCGGCGCACCTTTACGCAAACTACCAAAATTACAAAGGCGGAGGTAACACTTACGCAGCTGCGGGTCGTTTGAGCATTCAATCAGTGCCAAGTGACAGATTTCGCTTTTGCACAACAAGCGCCAGCATGAAGCAAACTAACAAACACGCAGGAATGTAAAAAAGAAAAACTCGCTCATTCATTCATAGAACTTACCTCAATCAACAAACAAATAAAACAAAACGACAAATACTTGGTTACTTGTTTGGTTATTTCGCTGCTGCCTGCCTAGCGGCGCTTGGAATGCGACAACTGGGACCAATTTGACGATACAACGGAATGCTTTGCCTTGGAATGCTTTGGTGCAGTGAAGGGACTGAACTTTCCGGTAGTATGACTTTTTTGGTGTAACTTGGTTAGCTAACCGTTTGTTGTCTACAAATACAAATAAGTTCACAACTTTATTCAATCAATTGTTTTTTTTTCTACGTTGGTTTTTCTGCCGGCGAATGAGCAGCGGCAGAGGAAGCAAACATGACAGAAGAAATGCAAAAGTGCCAAAGTAATGTGCACCCACAAGCCAATGGCGATGACGACTTGGCAGACTGACTTTCGTTGTAATGACGCCGTGGAAAATGTAGGTGCCTACAGCGAAAAAAAGCGGTTACATGAATATTTGAGAAGAAGCGGAAAAAAGAGCCGCTATCAATTTTTAACAAATTTCCGTTTCCGCTACAAAACAAACCGGGTAAGTGTAACAACACGAAAAGTGAAAAACTGATTTCACAACTAGCAGAGAGAATAGAATTATTAACTGCCTCGAGGAAAGTTAGACAAAACATTGATTTGGGTTGGTGCCACTGAACTGTCAACAAAATACAGTGGTAACTTAATACAAGCAAATAGCTGGAAAGACTTATCAAGTAAATGATACTGAACCTTTTTTTCATTAAAATGCCATAAATATAAAGGTGTAGGGGGAAACAGAAAGAGGTCAAAAATGTAGATTGTGGTCTACAGTGGGATATTACAAAAAAGTTGACCTGATATTTAAGTCGCAAAATTATAGGCGCGGGATTTTTAGTTAAGGCTGGTGAACCCCCCACTGGGGTTCAAGATACTAGAAGGGATGTCCAGGGCAGCGCCAAGCTATGTGGTTTATCTGTCCGTTTAAAGAGGCTTCACAAAAATTTAGGAGGGGGAACCTTCGAGCTATCACTGGTTACTTTACGCTATTTTCTTCTTTTGGTTCTCCTTCTTGATTGGCGCAGTAGCTGCCTAAGCGATTTTGCCTGAGTCAAATGAATCTTATATACACTGCAATAACTAGTGTGACGACTATTTAAAGAGGTATTAGTTAGTCGCAACTAATCTCATACTCGACTATTATTGGAGATCAATTAGTCTCCGACTCATCTCTAACAGGTACACTTTACAATTTAATGTTTAGGCACTTAGGGTCAAATTCACAGTGCGTAGTTAACAGACGATTCTGAGTTAACTGCGCACTGTGAATTTGGCCCTTAGTCAACGAAATTTCGTGAGCGGAATATAGGGCGAATGACAGCTGGCGCAAGTTTTTATTTTTATTTTTTAAAAACGACTAGTCGCCTTTTATACCCATTCGGGTATAAAGGGGAATAATTAGTCTCTTCATCGGACATGCTCGAATCAAAGCGATGAGTTAAATCCATATAAAGAGTTCAAAAGTGATATTAGTCCCATGTTATTTTGCGATTGTTCCCGGAGTCATCCCGGATTAGTCGCATTTTTAGCAGGGTATAAATAGGTAAACATGTCTTCTTTACACCCCTTTTACAGCTAAACTATACATACTTCTGAGGTATATATAATTAGGTATGGTATTTTGATGTTGAACTGCAAAAAATTACTTAAATTTCAAATTAGTTTCAAACAAAGCAAACAAAAAAAATCAATTCAAAATTGACACCAATACAAATACCATACATGTCCGTGAGGAGGAAATGCTTCTAAATTTATGCTTTAATAATGACTCTGAATTAAATATACCTGCTGGGCAGCAGTTTAGGAATAAGATTTATGTAGATTAAAACATTGTTCACATGCGGCGATTTGACAGGCAATTTTAGAGCCGATTAGTTGAATCAAAACTTGGCTGCCCCCAACTTCATTGAAAGAGTTGCCACCTGTTGAAAAAGTTTAAGTAAATTAATACGCGGAAACGACTAAACGGATTTGCATGAAATTTTGCACACAGATATCTTATGACCTAGGTTAGAAAGTAGGCTACTTTTTTAAGAGTTGCCACCTGTTAGAAATGTTTAATTTAATTAATACGCGGAAATGAGTGAACTGATTTGCATGGAAGTTTTCACACAGATGAGCTAGGTTGAAAAATAGGCTACTTTTTTTAAGAGTTACCACCTGCATAGTGGAAAATAGGCGGATTTTTTGGAAGAGTTGCCACCTGTTGAAAAAGTTTAATTAAATTAATACGCGGAAACGACTAAACTGATTTGCATGAAATTTTGCACACAGATATCTTATGACCTAGGTTAGAAAGTAGGCTACTTTTTTAAGAGTTGCCAACTGTTAGAAATGTTTAATTTAATTAATACGCGGAAATGAGTGAACTGATTTGCATGGAAGTTTTCACACAGATGAGCTAGGTTGAAAAATAGGCTACTTTTTTTAAGAGTAACCACCTGCTAAAAAAGTTTAATTAAATTAATACGCGGAAAAGTCTGAACGGGTTTGCATGAAATTTTGCAAGTAAATAGCTTATGACCTATAGTGGGAAATAGGCGAATTTTTTTAAAGAGTTGCCACCTGTTAAAAAAGTTTACTACTAAACGGATTTGCATGAAATTTTGCACACAGATAGCTTATGACCTAGGTTAGAAAGTAGGCTACTTTCTTAAGAGTTGCCACCTGGTAGAAATGTTTAATTTAATTAATACGCGGAAATGAGTGAACTGATTTGCCTGGAAGTTTGCACAAAGATAGCTTATGAGCTAGGTTGAAAAATAGGCTACTTTTTTTAAGAGTTACCACCTGCTAAAAAAGTTTAATTAAATTAATACGCGGAAAATTCTGAACGGGTTTGCATGAAATTTTGCCAGCAGATAGCTTATGACCTACTCTGGAAAATAGGCTAATTTTTTGGAAGAGTTGCCACCTGTTAAAAAAGTTTTAATTAAATTAATACGCGGAAACGACTGAACAGATTTGCATGACATTTCGCACAGAGATAGCTTATGACCTATGTTGGAAAATAGGCTACTATTTTAAGAGTTATCACGTATAAGGAAAGTTTAATTAAATTAATACGCGTAAATGACTGAACTGATTTGCATGAAAGTTTGCACAAAGATAGCTTATGACCTAGACTGGAAAATAGGCTACTTTTTTAAGAATGCCACCTGTTTGAAAATGAAATTTTGTTCAAAGATGGTTTATGACCTGGATTGAAAAATAGGCTACTTCCTTAACCGGTTTTCCGATCAGAACGAAATTTAGTACCCTTACTACGGATTTCGGACAGATGGTATTAACTCAAGGCCCCTCCCATACAAATCGGAATTTCCATATTACATACATATCTCTGGAAGTATTTGTGGGAGAGAACTGAAGCTTGGTATAGTGATATGTATGTGAAATCAATGATGGCATTAATCGATTGATGTTTTAATCAGTTAGTTAATTCGATTAAATTCAATCTGATTACAGTTAATCATGATTCATTTTAATCTGACTAAACAGTTAATCGTAACCGCGATTAAAAAATTAATTTTTAATCGTTAACTCTTAATTTGATCAAGTAGGTTTGGTGATTAATTAAGTTATGCTGGAATTTCCCTGTGCACACAAAGCAAGTTAATCCGGTATGGCTATATCAGGTTTTCTCATCAATCTAAGCAATTTGGTGTTCATTTTCATGAAGATATATACCAACAAACGTTTTACAAACTAGGTTTGTAAAAGTTCCCAGTTTATGTATTACTAATAACAATAATTATAATTTTTTTATATTATGTGCTTTTTATAAGCGTAAAACACAAAATAATTACTATAACTGGTGTTTGGTTTCAAACTCGGACAAACTAGACAAATTAATTAGATTTTATTTTTAATTGGATTAACGATTAATGTTTTAAATTAATTAGACGTAATCGCAGCCAGCGATTAACGATTAAAAAAATGTTATCATTAATCGTACAGTTGATTACGACTAATTAATGTTAATCGTCAAACGCGATTAACATTTTAATCGTTAATGTTTAGTCGTTAATCAGATTAACAGTTTGCCAACACTGTGTGAAATCATGTTCATATTCACGGAAAAAATGGACTTGTTTGGAAAAGAGGCGTAGCACCTCCCATACTGACTGAAAGTTTCATATTGCATATCTCTTCAAATGTTTGGGGTAAAGCACTCAAGCTTGGTATGGAAATACATATGTATGTATGTATGTGAAACTAATACCATACTCATGGAGAAAAATTAGAGTTATTGGAAAAGGTGGTGTGGCAACTCCCATGCAAATTGATTTTTCTATGCTGCATATCTCTGGAGGTATTTATTGCAGAGGACTGGAACTTGGCACCGAGATGAGTATACAAAATTAATTCCATACTCATGGAAAAGAATTTGCTTTCTTCGAAAAGGGGACATGGTTCCTGCCGTACAAATTTACTGTTTTATACTGCTTATCTCTAGAGGTGTTCATGGTAGAGTACTGGGACTTGGTACTGGGGTATGTAAAATCAATTCTAAATTCATGGAAGAAGATTAGGGTTATAAGAAAAAGGGGCGTGGCACTTCCAGTACAAATTTACTTTTTCTTGTCACATATCCCTGGAAGTGTTTGTGGAAGAATACTGGAACTTCGTATGGAGTTGTGTATACAAAATGTATCAATTGCTCATGGAAAAAATGTGAGTTATTAAAAGAGGAGGCATGTCGCCTCCCATACATACTAAAAATTTCTTAATACATATCTCTGGAAGGATAGAAGATCTCTCGAAGTATTTAAAATTTGTTATGCAGATTTATTTTATAAGTGCCGTACTGACAGAATAAATTTCATTAAATGGAAAAGGGAGAGCCGGGTTCGGCCTTGTAATCTAAAGCTCTCTTGAGGCATTTGCTACAGTAATGAGAAGTGGTATTTTATCAAGGCCAGGTTACTAAATTTGAGTTGGCAATATTAGAACCCGCCGTGGCACCTCCAAGAAGGTTACACGTTCACGCGCCGTATACCTGGAACCATTTTAAGGTAAACTTAGAGGGATTGATATCTTTCGTATGCCTAGCGCGCAGACGAGATTTTATAATTTCATAGTTTTAAACGGCCTAAATACCTTAACTCGCTTAAAAAATAACGAGCTATAACGAAATGGGCACAGAAATAAAATCTAACATCATTAAATTATTTTTCATATTTGTATAAAAGCGCGGGGTGAAACCCGCGGGTATAAGCTAGTTTATTAAATAAAAACACCTTCTAAATCATGCGTCTGACTTTGGTTGCATATGCAAATTAAATGGCGTAGTTCAGCTGTCAAACTCCAAAATATGCAAAAGAATGAGAGACAAAAGAAAATAGGATATAAGCATTAAAAATATACAAAGGTGTTCTCTGCAAAAGGTGTTCAGCCCCCCTTCTTTGGCTACACAGAAAGGAGAATTCTACTGCCTGAGGGTTATAATCCCTAAGTGCGGCCGAAGGCCGCCTACGCAGAAAGGTGTTCTCTGCAAAAGGTGTTCAGCCCCCCTTTGGCAACACAGAAAG
>NW_023458670.1:131649-146298 GCF_013731165.1 Rhagoletis pomonella
CTAAGTGCGGCCGAAGGCCTTCTACGCAGAAAGGTGTTCTCTGCAAAAGGTGTTCAGCCCCCCTTCTTTCGCTTGATAACCACCTTGGGATAAATTTTTTTATTTAAAATCCCCACAGATTCTGTTAGTTGGGTTATATTCCACTTCCCTCGGTAAATGCTGTTTTTCGCCCATTTTCAAACGGTTCCCCAGGGGTCTGTGGGAGGCCCCGAAGGGGCGGGGTGCGACTTTTCGTAAATCGGGGGCTGTCCCCTTTCGAATGGGAGGGATTTAGGGGGCCACGCCCCTTCCCCCTCCGCCCCCTACCCCAAAAACGACCTGCAAATAATTAAACATTTCCCGTTAGTGCTAATGTCAAGAAGTCCAGAATTAGTTCGTTTTGTCCGTCCCCTTTTCACCTAATATTATGTTTTTCGTGTGGTATGCCTGTCGACCACTTTGTTAAGAACCCAGTAGAGTATCAAAACGCTAGTAAATGTAAGTCATCGTTCCACCAGAATATCCAAACCGCGAACGGTGGAGAAACTGCGGTAGTAGGTGTAATCACCTTTCCTGTCTTGTGGCATAACGTAACGCGCGACTTAGAGTTCTTGATCGTGCCTGGCTTGCAACAAGAGGTCTACCCAGGTATAGATTCTCGGAAAGCATTTGATATGAGTGTTGTGAGTAGAGGAGTGCCTGCGAGTGTGAACGGTGCTGGTGTTTCAGAGCTTGTGCGCTCGAATGGAGATCTAACTTCCGACGCGGTAAAACATGACCTGACTCACGACCAAGCTGTGGAATTAGAGCAAGTTAAGGCACAATTCCCGTCATTTGCTGTGTTGGGACTGGGCAGACAAAGAAGAGCATGTGATAGAAGTGACCAACGCGAATCTTCCAGTTAAGCAAAGGCACTATCCCATATCTCCAGCGATTCAGAAATTTATTTATAGTGAATTGGACCGAATGCCGTAAATGGAAGTCATAGAAGAGTCCAACAGCAGTTGGAACTCGACAGTTTCACTAGTTATTAAAGGGACGAAAACCCGCCTTTGTCTTGACGCTCGTAAGGTAAACGAGAGGACAATTAAAGACGCCTATCCACTGCCATATATTGATGGTATCCTTAGCCGACTGCAAGATACTAGCATATCCGCGATCGACTTGAAAGATCCATTCTGGCGGATACCTTTGGAGAAAAAGTCCAGGGAGCAAACAGCATTCACTGTACCGGGCCCACCGTTGTATCACTTCACTGTCATGCCATTTGGGTTTTGCAATGCGGCTCAACGTGTGTGTAGGCTTATGGACAAGGTCATACCCGCTATTCTTCCTGAATCTGTGTTTGTTTATTTATATGACTTACTTGTTTGTTCGGAAAATTTTGTGTCCCATTTGTCCTTGCTAGAGAAAGTTGCTAAATGTCTCCGTGAATCCAAGCTTACGATAAATGTTGAAAAGAGCAAATTTTGTTTTAAGGAGGTGAGATATCTTGGGTATGTCGTGGGCAACGGTTACATCCGTACAGACGCCAGCAAGGTTGTAGCCATGAAAGATTTCCCGGAGCCACGAACACCGAAGCAGCTCAGGCGGTTCCTAGGGATGACAGGGTGGTACCCATTACAGGATTACGAGAAAATCGCAGCTCCGCTGCACGACTGCCTCAATAAGGACAAAATAAACAAGTTTGCTATGACGGACGAAGCCCGACCATTATAAAGGTCAGCCTGATCTCGGCACCAGTTTTGACTCACCCCGACTTCAACCGACACTTTTATATACAATGTGACGCTTCAACGGACGGCGTGGACGGGGTTTTGTTCCAACTGGACGACGACGGTAATGAGCGGCCAATAGCCTACATATCGGCCAAGCGCAACGCAATTACAGCATAACAGAGCTAGAGTGCTACGCAGCTGTACTGAGCATTAAACGATGTAGGCCGTATGTTGAGGGACTCCATTTCACGGTAATAACTGACCACGCCAGCCTTAAAGCGTTGATGAACCAAAAGGATTTATCAGGCAGGCTCGCGATGTGGAGCCTTAAGCTCCAGGCGTATCATTTTGAAATCCAACACCGGAAGGCGTCCCAAATCATCGTGCCGAATGCGTTGCCACGAATGAATATGGAGGAGGTGGCCATAAACAACCGGATGCTGGACGTATACATGGATTCACCATTTTTCAAGACTTATGAATATGAAGAGCTCAAAAAGACGGTGACAAATAATCAGGACACCCCAACTGTGCTTATCCGACGGTTATGTATATAAACGGACGCAATTTAATAGTGGGGATGACCTTCAGCACGACCACGCCTGGAAGCTCAGGGTGCCGACTGAGCTGCGCCGTCGGCTTGTGGAATCCTCTCATAATTCACCGTCAGTAGGTCACGGCGGAATTCACAAAACATTAGCTCGTATTAGAGAAAAATATTATTGGCTCGACATGGTGACTGATGTCCAGAATTACGTGAAGAAAGGCGAAACTTGTAGAGCCAACAAAACACAAATTACCTTCCATAAGCCATTAATGGGGAAACAGCATATAACCGAAAGGCCTTTTCAACGTTTATTCATTGACTTCATTGGTCCCTACCACCGTATGTGTTGTGGAAATGCCTATGTGTTTGTGTACTTAGATCACATCTTGATATTTGTATTTTTAAAACCCTTGAGGAAAGCCACTTCAGCAGAAGTTATTAAGCTTTTAGAAGATCAAGTTTTCCATATCTTTGGCGTGCTCGAATATATCCACTCGGACAACGGGAAGCAATTCGTTTCAGACCTATTTAGCCAATTCTTAGCAAAATACGGCACTCAACATGTTAGGACATGTATGCCTATGATACAGCATACTGCATCGTACGAGTTATACCGAAGACTGGGCAGTCTGTGAAGTGGAAGTACTGGCAAATAAGGCGCAGCTGACGCGAAACAAAATAATGAAAGAGCTGAAGTTGGCCCACGAACGAAGCAAGAAGGCCTATAATACCAGAAGTCGAGAAGTGAAGTTTAAAATTGGACAAGTGGTATACCGCCGAAACTTCAAGCAGAGTTCACAAGTCGAAAATTATAAGGCTAAACTTGCCCCAAAACAGGTTAAGTGCGTCGTATTAAAAACAATCGGAAATTCTATGTACGAACTTGGTGACACTAGTGGCAAGAAGATCGGGGTATACCACGCTAAAGATATCTTTGTGGCATAGTGTGGTTATCTGTGTTGCATGTTGCATGTTTAGTATTGCAGACTATATTTATATATTTTTTTACTACTTGACACGTATTTCTATCTAGAGTAGGTATCTTTCCGTGATTAATTTATTATTTATGAACAAAATTCTTTGATATTTACTAATTTATTTGACTTATTACCTGATTAATATCTTACTTATTTATTTATTATTTTATTTATTTTTGTGATTATTTATTTATTTATTTTTATTCTTGACTCTATCTTATGTAAATAATTATTCAGTTATTAGTTTATTTATTTATTTTATACTTGACTACGAGCTTACTATCTCTGTGATATTTTACATTTATTGACTTATGCTGCAACCTGTGATATAGAATTTAGCATATGTATGTAGAAGTAGACCAGTGATAATGTCGTTAGTCAAACATGTATGTGCACCTCATGTACGAAGCCGATCGACAGGAAGTGTGATAAAAGCCCGGCTTAAGGTCGAGGCCACACGTCACACGGAAACAAAAGCGGGCAACCAGCCGCTTTATAATCTTTTTACGCACACGCTCCATGGCGCAGGCACCATCGGCGAGTCCGAGCCTGTAACGCCAGCTGATTGCCAGATACTTTTTTGTGTGAGTGTATGCGTGTGTGTATGTTTGGTCGAATGCAAAGACAGCTAACAGAAATGTTAACCAGGCGTAGAGGTATGGGTGGGATCATTCTTGGTCAAACATAGTTCGATCAAACTTGAATGCTAGTTACATGATGTCCAGACAAAAATTGGTAAAGTAAAGGCAAGAATATGTGTATGAATGTTAGTAGCAAACAGTAACTTTCTTTTTATTGAGTTTTCATATACCTATGTATATAATCCCGGTTGAGTCACTTAGCCTGGCCAAAGGGTATAAAACGACCAACCGGGGCAAGCGGTTTCAAATGCGCAAGTTACGGTATTGACGCTGTAACCGAGTGCTAGTTTGTGTTTACCAACCAAAGTTAATAAAGAAATAAAACGTTTGTAAAAAAAAAATATGTTTGGATATAGACATATGTATATATGTGTTAGCAGTGATCAACGCTAAGGGATCGTCGCGATACCGGTGGTCGTAAGGACGTGATCTACTGCCTAAACTGGAACTGGTAGATGTCTAAGCAGTTGGCTAAATGAAAGTTTTTTGTTCTACCTCCACGTCGCCTGTGCATAAAAAGGACCTCCACTCGGAGAACGCTTGATGACATATCCCGAAGCTCAGCTTTAACTAGATGGACTGTGTGGCAGGCCATTGGCAAATGCGCAAAGATTATCCAACTCCCGCGCCAATTCACATCCAACACATACCCAAACGCATGAGCAAACATCGAGGCACATATTAAACATCAAAAGGCATTCACGTAATAGCGCGCATGCACACGCACACATAATTATACATACGGAGTACAGGAGCGCACATATGCATGGCATCATACACCGGAAAACTACTGTGCATCCACCAGATTTGAATATGGCATCCGCAATTAAGTCCTAAGGCAAACAGGGCCAATACGGGGTACACAAAAACAATATTATCACGAGCAGCTGATTGGGGTAATATGGTCAACGGCCACTGGGAACACTTGTTTAACACCTGGATAGCACTAAGCGAGGAGAAGCGTCGAGCCAGGAGATCAGGGCTGTTAGGGGCAGAGGAAAGAGCAATATAAAGGGACAGTATACATAGCAGGAGCGTAACAGACCAGCACCGCGCCTACGCTGCAGGTCCGCAGCTGCGTCGCGATCATCTTTGGGGTTTTTTCTCTAATTTAGTTCCTAGTTCGCTCAGCTTTTGTTTTCTTCTTGTCTAGTTTAAAAATTCCATAGGTGTGTGCATGCTTATGTATATACATGCATACGTAGGTAGGGAGTACAGTGCATTTACGTACCTCGCTTTAGACAACATTTATTGCATTCCTCCTAGTTATTTCCTTGTTTTGTCACTCCAAGCTTTTATGTACATATTTATATGCGGGTACATTACTTGATTATATGGAATTTTGAATCCCGTTACTTTGGCTTACATATATGCATATGTACTTAACACTTATTATATATTTTTTTTGTTGCTTTGGTCGCGCTAATTTAATTTCCCGGGTCATGATATAATTTTAAGTCACGTTTTTTTCTGTTCTTTTTTTCCGTTTTCCTCTCACCATTAATTTTTCCACTTTTACTTCATCACCTGGCTCATCCACTTAATATTACATTTCACACGTGTTAGTTTCCGCGGTATTATTGCGAATCGCTCGCCGCCCGGTATCACGAGCGAGTGATTTTCCTTTATGATCAGTAGCAAGATTGATAGAATACAAGATTGCGCTAATTAGAGAGGATTTTTGAGCGTAATCTTTGCGTGACGTCATCTTGGTGCAATTGCGAGAGAGAAATGCCAAAACGCATATAAAAATATGTAAACAATGCAGAAAAATGTGTTAATTTTAATATTACATGGCCCAATTTTGCAGGAATCAATAAATATACAAAGATTGATTAATTAGGAACAGTAGCAATAATTTTGGACATGTAGCCCTTTAGGTAAGTACGATTTTTAGCACATGAAAAAATTTATGTATTAACAGTGTTTGTAATTTCATGTAGGCCAAAAGGAAGGTGTGCAGTAAAGTGAGTTTTTGGACTTGACCTAAAGCATACATTGTAAAAAGCCATGCAGAGTGCACATTTATATTTGTGGACGGTAGCCAACCACTATAAACTCCTCAGCTGTTGACTCCACAGCTTTGATTTGACGACTTTTGTACCATCTCCGAGAGGATGCATGCGCGTGGCTTCTTTGGAAACAAATATTCTATCTAAGTAAAACATAATTTAAGCTGAACTTTTAAATGTACAATAATTTGAGCACTGTTTTGTATAAGGTACGTAACAGCGCGGTAAGATGCCGCTTGAATTTGCGCCTGGCGACCTTATCCACTGGTGCATTACCTCATACCAGCACAAAAGAATCAGGTACTAACAAAAAAAGTAGGTAGTGAAGTTCATGTATCTATTTACATAGCTCGATTTGGTGTTTAATGCATCTCCTCGCCGGCAGAACTGCTTCCACTTTTTCGCCAGATTTGCGTCCGTAAAAAACGAACAAAAAACTTATATCGCACGCTTTCCTTTTGTTTTCACTATTACACTTTGTCACGGCACACTTCATTCTGCTTTGTAATGTCTCAATAATTGTTTAAAACCACGCAGAAATATTAACACATAAATATTAAAATTGTTATTTGGTTTTTTCATATGCTCACAATCAACAATTGCACCAAGATGGCGTCACGCACACAGCTGATTCAGTCGAAATCACAAAGAGCGGATTAGCGGTACCGCGATTGGCGCAATATCTATTTCTCTCAATCGTGGATCAGTAGGACACTAGGTACAGACCTCAGCATCTTGACTGCAGGTGTACGTGTGTATGTATAGCCATCTGTACATATGGCAGGCTCTCCAACTCTCCACACAGGTTCGCGACAGCATGCTGGTACCATCATCGCTGGAGGCCAAGGTTATTAAGACTATTTGTTAAACTATGAGTTTAAAATTTTTATAATTTGTCGACTTTGAAAGGCCCTCCTTAAAGAAAAAATTTACTAAAGTGCCTTGTAAAGTGCCATTAAAAATTCGCGCATTTAATCAGGATTGTAAAATGGTACAATACTTGTTAGTTTCTTACTAAAAAAAACGAGTAAAAAAATAAAAACCTCAAGTAACCCGATTTTTGCTAACCCACTTTACTCAGTTCAAATGTTTTTTATTCTCGCAATCTATTGGTAGGTTCTTAATTGTACGGCAAAATGATGAGAGAGATGGATAGTGGACATGTTTGCCATGAGCGATCGAGACAGATAGTGACCCCACGCAGTGAGACGGAGATGCGTCGTTTAAACGCGTGCGAATAAAACAGATACAGTCGCCATACCAAGCAAATGGCTACGCTACCAGTCTGACACCAGTTTGACGCTGTAACGGCAACACTGCAGTTAGTACGTTTCGCTCATTCGTATACAGCCCACCTTTCCGTATTCGCTTCTGTTGATTTAGTACTGACAACTTTGGCTTTTTGGACTTGGATTTTTGTGAATTGGACTTGTTGATTACATACAGGCAGCTTTGGCTTCTCTCTTTTGGAATTGGACTTTTGTGTTGGCATTCTTGTTATCTACCATGCCTTCGCGCTATACTTCACAAGAATATGCGAACATGCACCTCATTTATGGAGAATGCAGATGCAATGCAAGTGCCGCCGCTAGACTTTATCGGGAAAGATATCCAAATTTAGAGCGCTACCCGGATCACCGCGTGTTTGTTAATGTGCACTGTTCACTCACAGAGGGCGGCCATTTCCCGAATCAAATACGGGCTGGAGGTAGAGCTCGCTTTCCTTACGAGGAAGAAGTATTGCAAGAGGTCGCAGATGACCCAAGTATTTCCGTTCGTGGAATTGAAGAAAGAACGGGAATACCCAAAAGCACAGCACATCGTATTTTACAAAGAGCCGAAATGCATCCGTTTCACGTACAATGAGTTCAAAGTCTTTTTCCTCGAGACTATCCTGAAAGGATTTCATTTTGTAGAACAATGCTACAGAGGCATAATGAAAATCCCCAATTCATCCAAAAAATTCTCTTGTCAGATGAATGAAAATCCCCAATTCATCCAAAAAATTCTCTGGTCAGATGAATCTACATTTAAAAAAGATGGTTACATAAACTTACACAATTTTCACGAGTGGCATGAGGCGAATCCACATTAGATGCGAGAAGACAGATCCCAGTATCGCTTTAAAGTAAACCTGTGGACCGGAATTTTAAACGGCAAAATTATTGGGCCTTTAGACCTGCCTGAGAACTTGAATGGCACGAATTACCTACATTTTTTACGAGAAAATTTACCAACTTTGTTAGAGGACATACCACTAACAGATCGTCGCCACATGTGGTAACAACAAGATGGCTGCCCAGCGCATTACGCAGTGCAAGTAAGAGATTTCCTTGACCAGGAATTTCCGGGAAGGTGGATTGGCCGTTCAAGCACTATCTCGTGGCCAGCCCGTTCCCCAGATTTAAATCCCCTGGATTTTTTTATTGGGGCGTTCTCAAAGAAAAAGTTTATTCAAAGCCTATTGAGAGCGTTGCCGAGCTGCGTTAACGAATTTCTAAAGCTGCTGAGTATATGCCTGGCTAATAAGTAGATCTTTTTTAAGAAGATGTAGGGCGTGTATTGAGGCTGATGGTAAACAATTTGAACATTTATTGTAATAAAAAATGTTATTTCCCTATCTGACTTTTATTCCAATAAACCTAAACTGAACTAGGTCAAGATTTTTCATTATTTTATTAATTTTACTTATTTTTGTTGACTTTGGTAAAAGTGGCATCACTATCTGTCCCGCTCGGCAAACATGTCCACTATCCATCTCTCTCATAATTTTGCCGTAAAATTAAGAACCTACCAAGAGCTTGTGCGAATAAAAAACCTTTGAACTGAGTAAAAAAGGGTTAGCAAAAATCGGGTTACTTGAGGTTTTTATTTTTTTACTCGTTTTTTTTTTTGTTTGAAACTAACAAGTATTGTAGTATTTTACAATCCTGATTAAATGCGTGAACTTTTAATGGCACTTGCACTTTAGTACATTTTTTTTAAGGAGTTTAACAAATAGTCTTAATTCTAGAAAACTTGGGGCAATTGTGTCATTATTTTTGACTTAGGTTCTAGAAATGTTGTTTAGGGTTAAGGTTCCAAAGTTTAAATGAACAAAAATAATTAAAATTAACCACAATAACCGAAAAATGGTTACAGTTTGACCAAATTTCTAGGTTTTTCTTAAATGCCCATAATTTTCAAACTGCATGGGATAGATTTTTTTTTCTGATTGTTCTCATGATGGTTACAATCAATCCCCCCCCCCCCGTTCGGCTTGACGTTGAGTTCTGGGACACCCTGTATATATATATATACATATAGGCCTGCTGGAGAGATGTAAGTACGAAAAAAAAGAAAACATCAATCTTTGCCGGTTTTTTTGGTGGTAGTAATATTGAATTATCATTGAGGTCAAAGTGGTCTCATTACGGAATTTATGTCTACAAAAAGAGCAGAATTGGAAGTTATAAGTCATTGGTAGTGAATATGAATTAAGATACACTTAAGCAGTAGAAAATGTGTATTAGGGTGGTATAAAACAAAGGAAAGAAAAAAAATTTTGGATTAATTTTTTTGGAAATAAGGTGTAAAATTAAATCTTGATTTATATTCGATTCATTGCTTTTGCTTCTAGAATTAGGGTATTAGTAGGAAAATAGGAGTAGTCCTTAAGATTAATAGATAATAGGAGATAAAATTAGAACCTGCATTTTTATGAATTTAATGTATCGGTGTTAGCATTAGGGTGGTAGAAAGAAATGTTCATAGTGTTAAAAATAGTAGATAAGTTGAAATTGTGAATAAAGAGTTAGAGAAAAAAAAAATGAAAGACAATGTTCCTTCTTCGTGACTATTAGAAGTTATCAAAGCGATAGTAATCCAATTCACGAGAACAAAAAAATCTTTCTGTCGCTTTTATATCTTCTTAACGGGTGCTTGGACGATTTTTACCCCTTGAAGTTTTGAAAACAAAGCAGATCTTAGAAATTCATTCAAGTAAAATAATATTTTTAGTTTCTCAATTTGTTTTAAATTTTCAATAAACGTGCAAGCAATTACGTATGTATGTTCAAATAACAAATAATAACATTGCGTTTAAATTCTAAACAGATGCGTTGTTTGATTTATTAAGTTAATGCTATTTTAATATGATGTTGTTGAACTGCTTTTTTAAATATTTAGGAGGAGTTTCATAAAATGTATTGAGTTCGTAAACTAAGCCGAAAGCAGGGCGAAAATGGCCTAAGTAACTCTGCGGCTGTGGTTGAAATTTCAAAGGCATCCCATATTCCCCATTCCGTTTAATCAAAAATTTAACCAACGGAGAATCTTCTTTAATACTTCAGATTTTATCGCACAAGTTACTATCATTCCTATCGAAACTGTTTCTAATTGCTGTATCGCTTTCGTATCATAAATACGTGACGTCTTGGTGGAACAGTTCTTCCCGGGAGCGGATAGAAAATTCTGGCATAAGCATTTACTTTTTAAATTTTTATCCGTCATGTTATTGTTGTTGTTGTAGCGGCTACAACAACCCCGCCCAGATCGGTTAATATCTCAGTCCCTGTCGTCAAGCTACACTAACGGAAGCCCTATGAAGCATGCAGCCTCAATAGGGCGTTAGGGTTGGAGGGTTTTCCGGGCGTACGAAGAGATGTTTCGAAAAGTGGGGTGTCTCTCCGCATGCCGGACACTGCACATCTGCGTCTAATCTGCCTAGGTATGAGACTAACCTGCTGCAGTAGTCAGAGCGAAGTTGGGCTCTTCTGGTTCTGGTCTCCCGAGGCAGATGAAGCTCCATCTCGCCGATGTCCAGTGGTTGTGCGCCTAGAACTGCATTCATAGGTCTGGAGTCTACATAACTCGAGACTGACTCCCTGTGAATGCCGCTCAGGGCCTGTCGCTAAGCTGACTGGTCCAGAGGTGATTTAACGAACCTCTGGACTTCGTCCGTCAGTTCGTAGAGATACCTCCTCCAGACGTTCCTGGGCGGGGGCTCTTCTGCAAGCAGTTGTTTATTTGGGTGACCAAGTCTGTGGCTCCCAACTAGAAACTGCTTGCAGAGCATTGTGTTGTGGTCCTTTATTGGGGGCATTTTCGCCTCGTCGTGCAGGTGGTGTTCTGGCGACATCAGAAGACAAACAGTCTCTGTCCGAAGTGCAGTGTTTTGAATTGTCTGCAGCTTCATCCGCGGCGTCCTACTTGTCCCCGGCGACCACACTGGTGCTGCGTAATTTAAAACCGGCCGGCCTATTGCCTTGTATATATGTTGCCAGCAACGTTTGTTTGTCTTTGCCAAAAGTACTGCCGGCTATCGACTTGTTGACAATAGCGGTTGCGTGCGCAGAGAAGGAGAGCAGACTGTCGAAGGTCACTCCCAGTATTTTGGGCCATAGGAGTTGGTGTATCATCGACGTGAATTCCCATCGGTAGTCTGACCTCCTTCGTCCAGGTGGTTAGCAAGGTCGCAGACGATTTTGTAGAGGAGAGGGTTAGGCTCCTAGCAGTGAAGAAGCGAGAAAGCTCGGAGAGCTACCTGTTTACTTTCAAACACAAGTAATCAATTCCATTCCCAGACGCCATTATCGAACAATCGTCAGCATAGGAGACAATCGATACTACCTCTGGTGGCTGAGGGAGCTTTGAAATATAGTAGTTAAACAGTAATGGGGAAAGGACTCCACCCTGTGGAACCCCCTTTTTTATTTCGCTAGGTTTACTCGATTTGTCTCTAAAACATAACTGACGAGTGTCAACCACTTAAATAATTCGCCGACCATCTTTTGAGCCTCTGTGGGAGGGTCTTTTCCAGGTCAAACTCTACTAAAATAGTTCTCTCACACTAACGGTTGCGGTTTACACCACGTGTTTATGGCGTTAAGTGCTGTTGTTTTACTGTGCACTTTACGAAAACCATGCTGATGCTTCGCTGGGGTCAGGTGGTTCGGGAAATACAGGAGTAGCAAGGCCTTTAGTGTCTTCGCTACCGGGTAAAGGAGCGTTATCGGACGATAAGACTCTCCTTTGTTGGCTGGTTTCCCCGGTTTTAGCAGTGGGACCACTCTCCCCATCTTCCAGATGTGTGGAATGATGAGAGCGGCCTTGACAGATTGAGGACCTCCGTTAGCTACGCTCTTCCCACAGGACCTAAATTTTTCAGCATCAACATGCATATTCCGTCGGGCCCCATTACTTTGAAGGCTTTCTCCTTCCCGATGGCTACCTGAACTCCACCGCTAGTGAATGCAAGAGGGGCACAGATTGGTGGCAGTTTCTGCAGCCTTCTGGCCACCCGACGCTTGGCTTTGTCCGCCGGAGGATTCAGTATGAATTGCCGGCTTAAATAGCCCGTGCATCGCTCCGGGTCCAACGAAGCATGGTCGTCGAAAGAAATTTCGACCGTGTCGTCGTGCTTCGTCGGATTGGACAGTGGTCTCACGGTTGACCAAAGCTTACTCACACCAGAGGCGAAGTCACAAGACTTCAGATGCTCTTCCCACTTTTCTGCTTATGTACGTTCACAAGTTGCCGAATCTCAGCGTTGAGATCCCTGATACGGGGATTTCCGAGATCAGCCTGACGAAGGTTGTCACGCTCATCGGTTATAACAACCGATTCAGCAGGGAAGTTTTGACGGTGGTCCGTAATGCATCCTGCCAGTACCAAGCGAGCTGCAGCAGCAGTCACAACCCTGTGGAACTTACGTTCACCAAGGTGGACGTCGGTTGGTGTAGGGAGCGCAGCGAAAGTGCTCTCAGTAAATTCCGCGAAGCCTTTCCAATCAACTTTGGAAAAGTTGATATAGGTCCGGTGTTCCGCGAAAGCAAAATTGGTTAGTTTATCGATCGAGATGACTATGGGTAGATGGTCTGATGCCAAAGTCAGCATAGGTCGCCATTACACGCTGTTTATCAGACCAGCGCTTACTATTATTATGTCTAGCGAGCTGCAGAATGTCGAATCGTCTATCTGCTCAGCCAAGTCTGTTCCCCTACGATCATTTGACAGACTTGAATTCCAAAGATCGTGGTGCGCATTAAAGTCAGCTACTACCATACGGTTTTCACCTCTGAGGTGCGCACCTATATAAGGCTGAAATCCTGCCGGCAGTTAGTGACAGGGGGTAAATAAACGTTAAACATTTCGAGCTCGACATCGCCTGAACGGACAGAAATGCCCTGACATTCTAGGGTTGTATCCCTGCGGTCGATGTCTGCTTCAATAAGACGATACTGCACGGTGTGGTGCGTGATGAACGCTAAGCCACCACCATTATCTCGCTCGCGATTTCGACGGCGCTCGTTGTAGCCGGCAGAATTCAACAATGTTTAACTGCTGTGCAACTTGGCCTCTAGGACCGCAGCTATCAATATACCATGCCTTCCCATGAAGACGGTTATCTCCTCGATCTTGCTCTGAAGTCCATTACAATTATATTGAAGAAGCTTCATGTGGTTCGGGAGACGTGTTGTTATGCGGAATGTGAGGAATGTGTGTTGCCTTGCCGCCACAGGCTGTGTGCGCTGCTGTGGAGGATGCCGCCCTGTGATGGTAGTGGGTGACGTCGCAATTGGGGTTTGCGACCGAGCAGCGCAACACGGGCCCTCGAAGTTCCTCGGCCAATCTCGCGTGGTACGCGGACCTGGACATGCCCTATAGTGGCACCAGCAAAGGAAGGTGTTGCACTTGACTGATGTCACGTTACGGAATATCCTGGTCTGGCATACCGTACAGATTGTAGGAGGAACCAGGAGTTGTTGGCATGGTGTGGTCTGTCATGGTTGTGGGGTGGTCTATTGTGTTGTGGTGTTTGTGTTGAGGTGCTCAGGTGGACTGGGGTTAGCCGTGAAGGCTGCTCTTTTTGAGTAGCAGGGCCCACAAATGATGTTTTCCACTGCCGATGTGTCCGTAAGCCTTAGCAGACTCTGAGGTGACTCCACCCGTCGCAAGCATTGTACTTGACTGAGGTGGAGTTTTGGTGTAGTCGTATCTGGCATACACAGCAGGTGTAGGTTTCTGGCCCTGGGTTTGATACGATGCCAGCCCTGAGCAGAAGAATACGTGGCAAATGTAGCCCTATGGACGAACAACTGCGATTCAGCAAGTGTGAGAATGAGTTTTAACTGTCAAAATTGTGTACACTTCCGTTTCAAGAAACTCACAGCATTTTATTCGGTGAATTTTGCTTTTCCGGTTACTGACTTTCAAATAAAATTTGTGAAGAATGGAAATGAAAGCAAAAAAAGCTTCTAATGAACAAAAAAGCTATTTAATAGAATATATCGAAAATAATATTGAGTTTGCGAATAATAAGTAAGTGAAATATTGATAAAAATGTGTTTTATCTATACAAATTCTTATGTTCTGGATTTGAATCGGTTGATGGCGCATATTTAAGGGCTCAGAACTGGGGTGATCTTACTGCGACCCTTAACAGCTTAGGAGGTGCTCTAAAAGATGATGCCAAATGGCGCAAGTATTGGTCAGACCAAAAGTAAGTAAGTAATTATAATTTTTATAACGTCTGAAAATGTTTTGTTTTCTTCAGAAGTCTTGCCAGAGAGAGGGAAGTGCTACGAAGGTCAATGCTGGACTTGGAATGGAAGCGTCCGATTTCGAAAAAAGGCTGCTTCAACTCATGGCATCAGTAGTCGTCACAGGAAACGACAACGTTCCTGAAGTATTAAATGTGACGGTAATATGAATATTTTAAGACTACTGCGCTAAAAACCCACACATCTTTACGTAACTATGGAAAGGCCACAACTAATTTTACTTTGTACAAGA
>NW_023458670.1:146398-147598 GCF_013731165.1 Rhagoletis pomonella
AGACTGCACAGAACACCGCACTCAGGACAGCGACAGGATGCCTCCTGATGTCGCCCGAACACCATCTTCACGGCGATGCGCAAATGATCCCCGTAAAGGAGCACAATATAATGCTCTGCAAGCAGTTCCTGATCGGGAGCCACAGAAGTGGCCACCCAAACAGACAGCTGCTTGCAGAGGAGCCCTCGCCCAGGCACGTCATGAGGCATCTATATGAACAGACGGGCGAAGTTCATCAAGCAACCTCTGGACCCGACAACTTACCGACCGGCCCTGAACGGCATTCACAGGGAGTCAGTCTCGAGTTATGTAGACTCTAGACCTGTGAATGCCGTTCTAGGCATACCACCCCCGGACACAGACGAGAAGTTGCTTCATCTGCGTCGGGAGACTCGTACAACACTAGCACAACTTCGCTCCGGCTACTGCAGCAGGTTAAACTCCTACCTGAGTAGATTGAATGAGGATGTGCCGAATGAGTGTCCGGCATGCGGAGAGACCCCGCATGACTCGAAACATCTCTTCGCATGCCCGGAAAACCCGACAACCCTAACGGCCTTGTCCCTGTGGACCAAGCCCGCAGAAGCTGCACGCTTCCTTGGGTTGCCGTTAGTGGAACTTGACGACAACGGCTGAGATACCAACCGTCCTGGGCGGGGTTGTTGTAGCCGCTACAACAACAACAACAACTTCTGAGATACTTCGCCGACCTAAACGGGGTTAGATCGCCGAAACAACAGCCCTTGGTCGGGTAAAACCCGAGTCATTCCGGTACGTAGAACCGTGGTCGCTACCTTCGCCTGTCATCTTGCAAACACATACCTCAATTTTTTTTTTTTTTTGCTACTTTCATTTCGCATAACATTTTGATGTGGGCAGCAAACTCCGCTTTTGTCACCATCTAGATGTTATAAATTAAATAGACAATCACCTATTACACTTCCCGTAGCACAAATTTCCTCACGTTCAGTTGCTTGAGCAAGTTCAAAGAGCCTTTTATATTTTTTTACATTTTCCTCAAAGGTTTTCTTCTCCTTGCTCAAGCAACCAGCAAAAGGTCGTTTTTGCACTTCATGAACACATAACTTTTATTAAATTTCGTTGTTTTCTATGGGCAATTACACCGACAAAGATTCACTAAATCACCTGTTCTCACTTTTTAAACACTATTAAAATATATAATTTAAGTTATTTATTAAA
>NW_023458670.1:147698-148307 GCF_013731165.1 Rhagoletis pomonella
AAAAGTAATCGACATATTATATTATTTTAAATATTCAAAATGTTTTTTTTGTAAAATACGTTTCGATAATTTCTATTCATTCTATAAAAAAGACTATACAAATCAAAGTTTTAAACTTAGTCCAAAATTTGAAATTTGTTCAACTTTTTCAGAATTTTACATAAAGTTTGACGCATTAAATCACATGGTTTTCTTTATAGAATGAACTATATTTTAAACAAGAATTAACAATAAATATTTAACATAAAAAACATTGTAAATATTGTGTAAAATATGACTTGTCAATTAATTTTTTTGACCGGTGTACAGTGAGTCATACTTAGAATTAAATAGTGAGGTTTTTACAATAATATTACAAATTTTTGTTTCATCTGAATTCCTTTTTCGTTAATTTTTTATAAAGTAATCTAAAATGATTACTTTGTGCAAAAATTAGGAAAAATCAAAATTTCATCAAAATTGCTTACTTTTAAATAAGAATTTCTAGGAAAAAATTTGGTGTACCGACTTGTAGCTTACTAAATTTTAATACAATAAAATTCAACTTCGTGCCGCTAATAATCGCGTTGATTTTTGATACTTTTTTTCCTGGCGGTGCTGTGATTTTCT
>NW_023458670.1:148317-172364 GCF_013731165.1 Rhagoletis pomonella
TTCAAAAAAATAAGACGTTCTTTCTTGCAAATCTTTAGATCAAGCCCGTTTACACGGCACCTTATTTTTGAAATTGCGCGAACAGTGTAAGTCTTATGATTTTAGAAGTAGGTGGTAACCCTATTAAAAAAAACTGAGACCTTCTTGCACATCTATAGGCCCAGCCCTTCTATTTGTCACCTCTTCTATTTTAATACAACGAACGGTATAAGTCTTCTATTTAAGAAGCAGGTGGCAACCCTGTTCAAAATACTGAGACCTTCTTGTACATCTACAGGCCTAGCCCTATCATATGACACCTCTTCTGTTTTAATACAATGAACGATGCAGATTTTATAATTTTAAAAAGGTGGCAACCCTATGCCTTGTGGTACATACATCTAGAGGCTAAGCCCTTTAATTTGGCACCTCAGTTTTGAAAATCTAATAATCGGTGCAGATCTGATGCCGTTAACAAAAACTCCCTTCATGTATTGTATGTATACATATGTATATAGATTTGAACTAACCCTGGTACTTGGGTATAGGGGTTATTAAAATCCATGTAGGAGCTTCAAAACTATCACATTCCTATATACACAGCTCTGGAATACTTGATTTTTAACTTTGACTTTTATTTTTGCCTGAAAAAATAAAAGTCAACAATTACCGGTTATTTTCTGCTCAAAAAAAATAAAAGGCAAATTTTAACTTTTATTTTTGCCTTAAAAAATAAAAAGCAGAAATAACCGGTATTATTTGCTCAAAATAATAAAAGTCAAAAAATAACTTAAATTTTTTTCTTTTGTTATAAAATGCATAACCGGTACGGTCTGTTTATTTTGCATGAATAGAAAATATTTTAGTCAAACAATTAATGTCAGAAACAAAAATTAAAAATTCAATCTAGTACGGAAAATTTGTTTTTTGCTCCGATTTTTGCAGCGATTTAGTCCTGAATCGAGTTTTGGTTGGTCCGAACACTGTTCTTTACATTTGTACTGTTTTATAAACCTCAAACCGCAGTGTGGACAGCAATAGTTAGTGATGTGGTAAAGTTCGATTTGAGATGGTTAACTTTTTGGTGGGGACATGGTATTACCCTATTATTTCTATTATTTTTGCCGTTAGTAATAAAAAAATTTCTTTTAATTTTAGTTTAAGAGTAAGTTTAATTCCTTAAGATTTTTCACATAAAATGACTGAATAAACGATTTTAATATAAAGTGGGTGACATACTAAAAAGGTTACAACATTTTGATAAGTTTTGGCTATTTACTTTATTTCAAATTAATTTTAATATTATTTTTATAAAAAAGAAATAATTCGTTAACAAAATCCGTATAAATCTAAGTTTAAAACTTAATGCAATATTTAAAATCAATAAAATTAAAAAAAAATCAAGTTTTTAATTAGATTTCTTATAAAGATTTTGAGTACGCAGTTTTTTATCCCATTCGATTCTGGTATAATAAGGTAGAAGTTTGAAGTAACTACGACTTACCCTTAATTTTTGGCTTTTTTTTTGTCGGTGTTGCGCCTTTTCTCGCATATAATGAATCATCCCATTTTTTTATATAGAATGTAATGAGCAAAAAAATCCACAAATATACGGTAAGTCGACATACATAGGTAAGTGGTTTTGTGATATTGAAAAATTTTCATTGGATTCATCTAAATCAATATTTGTTTCAATTGCTTCGGTTACTGGAACATTAGCTTTTCATAGGATATTGTGGAGCACTATACAAGCGTCTATTATTTTTCCTGATTTTTGTGGTCCATAGCATAAATTTATTTGTCGAGATAATCATCAAAACCAGCGCCCAACTAAACATCAGGGATTCTTACGTGCCACATTATATCTTTCTTCTGCTTCATTTGCTGGATTAGCTATAGGAGTCATCAACCATGGCTGGACTGGAAATCCGCTTCCCCTAGCAACCAGTAATTTATATGACCTCTCGTGTCATTCCCACGACAGCCGGTTCTACGTACCGGAATGACTCGGGCTGTTGTTTCGGCGATCTAACCCCGATCTAACCACCTTGGTTAACGTAAGTTCTGCAGGGTTGTCACCGCTGCCGCAGCTCGCTTCGTACCGGCAGGATGCATCACGGTCGATCCCGAAAATCCCCGTATTAGGGATCTCAACGCGGATGTGATGTGAAGGTACATAAGCGGAAAAAGAGGGAAGAGCATCTGAAGGCTTGCAACCTCACCTCTGGTGTGAGTAAGCTTTGGTCAACCGTGGGGTACGACGACTGGGTCGAAATTTATTTCGGCGACCATGCTTCCTCGGACCCGGAGCGATGCGCGGGCTATTTTAGCCGACAGTTCATACTGCATCCTCCGGCGTTCAAATCCAAGCGTCGAGTGACCAGAGGGCTGCACAAACTGCCAACAACTTGTGCCCCCCTTGCTTTCACTAGCGGTGAAGTTCAGGTGGCCATCGGGAAGGCGTAAGCGTCCAAAGCCATGGTCCTCGACGGAATATGCATACTGATGCTTAAAAATTTGGGTACTGCGTGTACGCTACGTACCTAACGGAGATCCTCAATATGTCAATGGCCACTCTCATCATCCCAGACATGTTGGAGATGGGGAGAGTGGTCCCACCCAAACCGGGGAAACCAGCCAACAAAGGAGAATATTATCGGCCGATAACATTCCTTTCCCCGGTAGCGAAGACATTAGAGGCCTCGCTGCTCCCGTAATTCACGAACCACCTGACCCCAGCGAAGCATCAGCATGGTTTCCGTAAAGTGCGCAGTACAACAACAGCACTTAACGCCATAAACACTTAGATAACACGTATCCTTAACCGCAACCGTCCCTGTGATAGAACTATTCTAGTAGTGTTGGACCTGTCAAAGGTGTTTGACGCCGTCAGCCACTCCACGTCACTAGAAGATGTAGAGGCTTCCTCTCTCCCACAGAGACTCAAACGGTGGTCGGCGAATTATATGAGTGGTCGACACTCGTCGGTAATGTTTAGACACAAATCGAGCAAACTCAGAAAAATAAAACAGGGGTTTCACAGGGTGGTGTCCTTTCCCCGCTACTGTTTAACTTTCACATTTCAAAGCTCCCTCAACCACCAGAGGGAGTCTCGATTGTCTCTTGCGCCGAAAATTGCTCGACCATGGCGACTGGGAATGGAATTGATGACTTATGTTCGGAAGTAAACGGTTATCTCTCCGAGCTTTCTCGCTTCTTCACTGCAAGGAGCCAAACCCTCTCCCCTACAAAATCCTCTGCGACCTTGTTCACCACCTGGACGAAGGAGGTCAGGCTACCGCTGGGAATTCACGTCGATGACACACCAATTCCGACAGTGAATAACCCCAAAATACTCGGAGTAACGTTCGACAGTCTGCGCTTTTCTCTGCGCACGCAACCGCTATTGTCAACAAAGTACAAAGCCGCAACAAGGCCCTCAAGTCGCTAGCCGGCAGTACTTGGGGCAAAGACAAAGAAACGTTGATGGCAAAATACAAGGCAATAGGCCGGCCGGTTTTGAATTACGCACCAGTGTGGTCTCCGGGGACTAGTAGGACGCAGTGGATGAAGCTGCAGACGACGCAAAACACCACACTACGGACAGCGCTGGATGCCTTCTAATGTCGCCAGAACACCACCTGCGCGACGTGGCGAAATTGCTCCCGATTAAGGAGCATAACATAATGCTCTGCAAACAGTTCCTTGTTGGGAGCCATAGACGTGGTCACCCAAATAGGCAACTGCTTGCAGAAGGGCCCTCCCCAGGCACGTCAGGAGGCATCTCTACGAACTAACGGACGAACTCCACAGGTTCATTAAGCAACCTCTGGACCCGTCAGCTTATCGACAGGCCCTGAACGGCATTCACAGATCTGGAGTCTACATAACTCGAGACTGACTCCCTGTGAAAGCCGTTCACGGCCTGTCGATAAGCTGACGGGTCCAGAGGTTGCTTAATGAACCTTTGGAGTTCGTCCGTTAGTTCGTAGAGATGCCTGAACGGCATTCACAGGGAGTCAGTCTCGAGTTGTGTAGACTCCAGACCTGTAAATGCCGTTCTAGGCGCACAACCACCGGACTTTGACGAGATGGAGCTTCATCTGCCTCAGGAGACTAGAACCACAATAGCCCAACTTCACTCTGGCTACTGCAGTAGGTTAAACTCATACCTGAGCATACTAAAAGCAGATGTACCAAATGAGTGTCCGACATGCGGAGAGACACCACATGACTCGAAACATCTCTTCGTATGCCCGGAAAAGCCGATAACCCTAACACCTTTGTTAGGGCTGCCGTTAGTGGAACTTGACGACAATGACTGAGATATTAACCGACCGCTACAACAACAACAACAACAACTTCTGAGATACTTCTCCAACCTAAACGGGTTAGACCGCCGAAACAACAGCCCTTGGTCGGGTAAAACCCGAGTCATTCCGGTACGTAGAGCCGGTTGTCGTGGGATTGTTCCGTCATCATCAATAGTGGCGATGGTACATTCTACACATTGTGAAATATGCCTGCAATTTTTTCTGCAAACATTTTGGTTACAATTAATGCAATAAATTTTTATTTTATTATTCCTGGTACATAATAATTATAATAATGTTAACGCAAAGTTTAATTTTAAAACACATGACAAAATACTTATAAAATAATAATTTACACAACACAAACTCACTTTTCCTACTTTCAAAAAACCAGTTTGCGAATTGCATTCAAATTTTTGTGTTACACAGTGAAGCGCGACGCGGCAATTCAGCCGCATATATGAGACACCAAATTTCAAATACAAATATCAACTGAACGATAACGCAGCAAGTAACGTCCATATACATATGTAATACTCCTATATTGGCAGTAAGAGCTAGTACCGTCCGAAAATATTACAGTACAGATATATCAATAAACACGTACAAAAGAAAAGGACCACATAAGTTTATAAATAAACATGTACACAACACATACACAACAAGTAAAGAAGTATAAGTTCGGGCGAAACCGAACTTTATTTACCCGGCACAGGTATCGAATATCGACGTTTCAACTTTCTAAACTACGTTTGCATGAAAAGCAGGGGGGTATCCCCGATTTCAAACTTTTTCGATAATATGCTGACTTAGGGCCGGTTACTCAATGTCTGGTTAACACTAATCTCCGGTTAAACATAGTTATCGACGTAATCGACTCCCTGTTGTATGCATGGAGTCGAAGACGTCGATAACGATGTTTAACCGCAGATTAGAGCTAAACGGACATTCAGTAACCGGCCCTTAGACTTAGGGCCGTTACTCAATGTCTGGTTAACGCTAATCCCCGGTAAAACATCGTTATCGACGTTAGCGACTTCATGTTATATGCATGGAGCCGAACACGTCGATAATGATGTTTAAACGGAGATTAGTGGTAACCACATATTGAGTAAACGGCTCTTAATGAAATAATTGAACCAAGTTTGGTAGAAATGTTTAAAGTGGTTACCGAGATTCACCTTGTAGTCATAAAGTGAGCGGTGCCACGCCCAATTACTAAAGGACTATAGGAGTCTTATTTATTGTTAAGAGATTGTTGTAACTAGCGTCCTCAGTTATTGAAATATCGGAGTTTTCGGATGTCTGAAATTTACCGTTATACGGGAAGTGGGTATAATTTTAGTCCGATTTGAATAATTTTCAACGAATTTCTTTCTTGTAATTAAGTTATTGAGTGCAGTGAGTTTGGTAGAAATTGATGAATCGGTTACCGATGTACACATTTGTGGTCATAGGGCGGCGCCACGCCCTTTATCAAAAAATTCATTATAATTTTATTTTCTCCTAAGTGGTTATTTCAATTATCGATTTTGAGTCAATTAACTTCAGTAGTTATTGATTTATCGCAGTTTTCGTATTTCTGTTAATTAGCGTTATATGGGAGAGTGGAGTGGTTCTTTCCCGATTTCAAAGATTTTTTAATCCCTAGGCAAGTCTCACACCAAATTTGGTACGGATTGGTGAAGCAGCTACTGAGATACAGCATTTCATCATAAGTGGGCGTATTCACGCTCATTTTCCAAAAACTTCTTAATAATACTATTTTTTACCAAAATTCTGCTTCACATACTAATCTTCAACAATTTGGATCCAATATTTACTGAATTATCGTAGTTTTTACATTTTTCAAAAATATCATTATATCGCTAGCTTAGAGCGAAAAGTTGCTAAGTCCACTTTTTATGAAAACTCATATTTTGATATAGGAGGCTAGAGAAATTGAATACGCATCGTTTCGAAAATTATAAAGGTACTTGTTTTATTTTTTCCTCTTCATAAGCAATAAAAGGAAAATTTGCTAAGTCCAAAAGAAGCACCACAAATCCGATAAGGCCAAAATAATACGACATGTTTTAATAAATATCGAATCCTTCTGATTCTTATGGAGTTTAGCTTTGCTTTAAATGCGCAAAATGTTTGATTGAAAGTCTTGCGAAATAGTTAAAGAAAATGGCTATAGGAAGATTTTTTCCTCTCCTGTAAAATATTTAAAATGGGACTTAGCAACTTTTCTTTCTAAGCTAGCGATATGGGAAGTGGGCGAATTCGCCCATTTCCAATAACAACTTACCTTGGATAAAGGAAACCTACATACCGAATTTCGTTGAGATATCTCAATTTTTACTCGTGTACACGGACGGACGGACAGACCGACATGGCTTAATCGACTTCTCTATTCAGTCTGAGCATTTATGTATACATTTATCTACATCTATCTCGATTCGTTTTGGCTGTTACAAACAACCGTTATGTGAACAAAGTTAATATACCCTTGTGCACAATTGCGCTCGGGTATAAAAATGGCACTCACGTACACAATACATATACAAAAACGGTACCAGACTGTCTCGCTTTGATTTCGGTATGCTTACATATTGAGAAGTTAGCTTTCTGCCAATTACATATTATTAGTATTACATATATGATAACGGCTAACTAAAAACAGTGATGCATCTCAAAACTTACAAAGTCACTAAGTGGCAGTAGCCGGCTACTGCAATAGTATTTGAAACAATTAAAAAATTTTGCGGCTAATTTGCCGTGGCGCGCCCCCCGAAGGGTTAATGTCTCCAGATTCTACATCCGAGCCTTCGCTTTCGTTGGAGGAATCTAAAATTATTTCTAGGTTGCTTATAAGACTTTTAGCAGTACTTGTTGAGGCCCATCAATGTTACTACTGTTACTACTTGCAACATTCGGCGGACAACAAAAGTGCCGCGATAACAGAAACAGGCGACACCCTTATTGCGGTTTTTCACGTCATCTCTTCCTTTTATCCTTTTACTATTGTTCGGTATCGTTTTGGCGCGAACACTTCTAATGGAGGCATTTCCCCAATGTGTTAGCTGTTCTGCTCTTCAACCTGAACTTTAATTAATGAAGCTAGTTGCCGATAGAGTTCGCGCCTATCGGTCGGAGTGAAGGAAATAAGGGTAAAACGAAGGAATATACAAAAGAATCTTTGTTGCGGCCAGTACGCGACAACTCCACCCCTTCCTCATTTAGAAAAAAAAAAGCTTTCTTTGGTGTAAAAATTGTACCTACTTGTCCCTATAAGGCTTCAAAGTTTTGACGTTCCACGTCCCCTTTTCCCGAAATGTATCGTCTACCAGGACATACGTCCACGGCGACACCCTCTTTTTTATCACAAACGGCCCTACATATTTTGGTGCTAACTTCGCTGCATCCGACAGCGCAAAATTTTTCCACCACACTAACTCTCCTGGTATGTACTGGACATGCCGTCTCCTAATATTATACTGCCCGGCTAACTTCGGTGTTCTTGTTGTTGTTGTTGTTTTAGCGGCTACAATAACCTCGCCCAGATCGGTTAGTCCCTCGATCGTTGTCGTCCAGCTCTACTAACGGCAGCCCTAGGAAGCGTGCAGCCTCGATGGGGTCTGTCCATAGGGACAGGGGCGTTAGCGTGGTGAGATTTAGAGGGCATACGAAGACATGCTGTGAGTCATGGCTCCGCATGGCATGACTGTCCGCATGCCAGGCATTCATTTAGAATATATTCGCTTAATCTGCTCAGGTATGAGTTCAACCAGCTGCAGTAATCAGAGTACATTTGGGCTATTGTGGTCCGAGTCTCCCGAGGCAGACGAAGTTCTGTCTCGTCCACGTATGGTGGTCTACATAACTCGATACTGGCTCTCTGTGAATGCCGTTCAAGGCTTGTCGATAAGCTGTCAGGTCCAGAGGTTGTTTGATGAACCTCTGGACTTCGTCCGTCAGCTCGTAGAGATGCCTCCTGACGTGCTTGGGCGAAGACTCTTCCACAAGGAGTTGCTTGTTTGGGTGGCCACATCTGTGGCTCCCAACCAGGAACTGCTTGCAGAGCATTATGTTATGCTCCTTAACAAGGAGCATGTGGACCTTCTCGTGCAGGTGGTGTTGCGGCGATATCCAAAGGCATCCTATCGCTGTCCTGAGTGCCGTATTCTGGCAAGTCTGCAGTTTCATCCACTGCGTCCTACTAGTCCCCGGTGACCACACGGGCGCAGAGTAGTTCAGAACCGGCCGGCCAATTGCCTTGTACGTTGCCAGCAACGTTCCTTTGTCTTTGCCCCAGGTGCTGCCGCCTAGCGACTAGAGGACCTTATTGCGGCTTTGTACTTTGTTGACATTTGCGGTTGTATGCGTCGAGAAGGAGAGCAGACTATCGAATGTTACTCCGAGTATCTTCGGGCTGTTCACCGTCGAAATTAGTGTATCATCGACGTGAATTCCCAGTTGGAGTCTGACCTTTTTCATCTAGGTGGGAAAAAGGGTGGCTGAGGATTTTGTAGGGGAGCGGGTTAGGCTCCGTGCAGTGAAGAAGCGAGTAAGCTCGGCGAGATAACCGTTTACTTTCGAGCACAAGTCATCAATTCCATTCCCGTTCCCACGATCGAGCTCTGGTGGTTGAGGGTGCTTTGAAATGTAAAAGTCAAACAGTAATGGGGAAAGGACACCACCCTGTGGAACTCCCTGTTTTATTTTCCTCGATTTGTCTCTATGAGTTACTCTCAGATCATTCGCCGACCACCGTTTGAGTCCCTGTGGGTGAGAGGAGGCCTCTATGTCTTCTAGTAGCGTTGAATGGCTGACAGTGTCGAACGCCTTAGACAGGTCCAGCGCTACTAGAATGGTTCTCTCACAGGGCCGATTTCGGTTTAGGCCACGAGTTATCTGAGTGACTATGGCGTTAAGTGCTGTTGTTGTGCTATGCACTTTACGGAACCCATGCTGATGCTTGGCTGGGGTCAGGTGTTTTGTAAAATACGGGAGCAGCAAGACCTCTAGTGACTTCGCTACTGGGGAAAGGAGGGTTATCGGACGATAAAACCCTCCTTTGTTGGCTGGTTTCCCCGGTTTGCAGTGGGACAACTCTCCCCATCTTACAGATGTCTGGAATGACGAGCGTGGCCATTGACAAATTGAGGACCTCCGTTAGGTACGCTACTCCCGTAGGACCCAAATTTTTCAGCATCAGCATGCATACTCCGTCGGGTCCAATGGCTTTGGATGCTTTCGCCTTCCCGATGGCTACCCTTACCTCACCGCTGGTGAAAACAAGAGGCGCACTAGGTTTTGGCAATTTGCGCAGCCTTCTGGTCACTGGACTTTTGGCTTTATCCACCGGAGAATACAAGATGAACTGCTGGCTAAAATAGCTCGCACATCGCTCCGGGTCCGACGAAGCGTATTCACCAAAGTCTATTTTAACTCTGACGTTACGCTTCGTCGGGTTGGACAATGACCTCACGGTTGATCAAAGCTTACTCACACCAGAGACGAAGTTGCAGGTCTTCAGATGCTCCTCCCATTTCTTCCGCTTATGTACGTTCACAAGTTGCGAATCTCCGAGTTGGGATCCCTAATACGGGGATTTCTGGGATCGGCCTGACGAAGGTTGTCGCGCTCATCAGCTAGGACAACCGCTTCAGCAGTAAAATAGTGTTTTCAAACGTCGGACGTGTTTTTTCTCTTGCTCGTCAAGTTCACTCAAACTTAAATATACATATGTATATTATAGAGTTCTATTTGTGTATACTTGAATAATTTATTAACTGAGACTGTGACTCTTTTGAGGCTTATCAAAACTTTGAAAGTAATTATTCATTTAGGCTGAATTTCTTTATTCATTCTGAACGTTTGGAATAAACTTTTTTGTTTACTTATTTTTAGAACGTTCCTGATGATATGTTAACGTATATTTCAAACGTATTCTGTTTATTCCGGCTGTGAAATGGGATTATCCGGAATGTATAAAGAAACGCAGCCATAATGTAATGCCTTGCTCTTGTGGCAATAAAGTTGATCGTACTCAAACAGAAAAAATACAGTACGCGAAGTACAATGAAAATTTTCACTTAGCTTGTGTTGGAATAAAGCCTGCTGATGCTGAATTTTTACTTGCTTCGGAACGGAGTTTTTTTTGTAAAGGCTGCGCGACTGCACGCCATGACTCAATTCGGACGCCCGCCTACGCCACCTGCCATATCGGATGATGGGTGGAATGTGGTCTCTGCTAATACAAAAACTGCAAAACAAAAAAAAATCTTACTCTCTTAATGCTAAATCAAGTGCTTTGCAAAAAACAACTGATAATAATCTCAGTGAAACTAAAAATCAACAACATCAAATATCATTGGGCTTTTTGTACAACATAATAATAGAAGTGTACTCGTACGCCCAACTATCTAAAGTTTTAGAAAACTTTTACTGGTTTTGCGTTCTCGTACCCAAAAAACTTGCAAAGTAGGGGAAATTAAGAGAGCAAAATGTGAAAGAGAGCTGCAAATTTCAGCTGGAAAAATTTTTCCCAGCTAAAACTTGCAAGTAAGAAAATCAGCTGATCACAAACACATGTTTGTAAATAAACAAAAGAAAATATGGCATTTTTGAATTATTTATTGCAAATTTTATTATTAATGCTAGTATACAACGAAAAAGTGAGTAAATTTAATATGCACAACGTTTGTTGTGTTTATTTTTCGTTAATTTGCTATTGATCTCCAGTTTGTTTACTTTAGTGTGTGCTGACTATGGTTGCCGTATGACATTTTTCGTTTGTACCATAATTTTGCTTTAAATATACCAAAATAGATTTAAATGTAGCATGCTGAAATGTTGTTTTGCTGAAGTTTTCGGCTTTGGTGGGTTGATTGTTGAAATGAAACATTTATAATTTTAAAGCTACATCTGTAGCTATATCTATTACATTGTTTTTGGATCAATGATGGGTGTTTGGAGGAGATACTCTTGTTTTTGAATGCGTCACCATGTGATATTACAAATAATTATGAGAAAAATAACTTATTCATTCCGATATAATTTATTTTTATTTTAAAACGGTTTTTCTTATCGAAAACTATTCAATTGTATACAATGCAAAATCGAGGGAAAATGTGCCAAACAGAAAATAAATTGCCAAATGAATCACCAGTGGTAACTGTGCAAGTGATCAGCTGTTTCGAAGGTTGCAAGTTTTTGCAAATTTTGTGTTCTCGTACTTCTGTTGATATTTCGTCTCTTTGAGAGCGAATGCTGCTAAATTCTCAGAACCTTTCCTGCTGGAGAATTTTGTCATCTCAATACGAGTACACACCTAATCTCTCTTCGTGCTGCTAATGCCCAGATGCTCAAATCGATAACTGCTTTGCGTGAAGAAAACAGCAAACTTGTGTTGAAAGCTGATAATATGCTTTCTGATCCGCTTTCCATGTAGAATTCTCTGCACAAAAAAGATGATACAATTGATTTGCTCAGAGCTGATAAACTGCGATCTTGTGTAAATACTATTGTTCAGAGGCTTAGCAGTGCTAATCTATCAAAAAACGTCGTTGGTGCTGCTAATTACGCTCTCTTGCTGACGTTGGCGATTTCTTGCACCGGCTGCTCTGCTGGCAGCACGGTGTTTCAATCTGCTGTCTCTCCGCCTGTTTCTCTTTGTGACGCCACGCAATCATATCTCACCTATAGTGCGGCAGTCGCTAACACAAACATCGTCAAGCTGCCTGTTGCTCTTTCTGCTTATGACGCCACTCTATCAGCTGTTACTCTTAGTGCTGCTGCGCCCGCAACTTCGGCTTTATCATCACCTTCACCTCTTTCATCTGTTAGCTAAAGCTAAAGCTAAGCTGCCTATTGCTACTCCCACAAATTCAAGTGACGCTATGCCGTCCGCTGCTCCCTCACTTTTGGCTTTCTCTTCGTCTATTCTGTCGCCCACCCTGCTGGCGGTGGATGCTAATGTAAACAACGTCACTACCATGGAAATTACTTCTTCTGGTACTAGTACTAAACCATCCCCCACTGGTTGGAAGACTGTTGCTAATAACAAGCGCTTGAAGCTGAAACAACCGCTACTTATCGGAGCAAAAACAGCAATGAATTAAGTGTCATCCCTAACCAGAAGTGGCTACATGTATCTTCATTTTCGCCCACAGTCACCGCAGCTGAAATTATCAGTTATGTTGCTAAACATGCTTGTGTAGACGCTAAATTTCTTATTTGCTATATGTGAGTAAAGAAAGGTACTAACTTGAATGATCACAAAAAGGAAAGCTTCGAATTAGGCGTTTCTGAGTGCAGCTATGATAAAGTGAATATATGGCCTGCAAATGTTAAAATACGACCCTTTCGCTTTTTTCAAAAAGACGATGCACCAGATCTCAAGTAGCACAAAATTTAATGAGACAGTTAGTAGTGCTTCCAATTTGAAGGTTTACTTCCAAAATGCTTCCGGCATTTGTACTAAGTCTGAATTAGTTCGCAATTTTAGTTCTCAGCTCGACTTGTTATTGTTGAGACGTGGTTGAGTTCAGTCTTTAATGATAATGAATTTTTCGACGGTAACCTTTATAATGTCTACCGAAAGGATAGAGACGCTGCGAAAACTGGATGTTTAAGAGGAGGAGGTGTCTTAATTGCAGTTCGTCGCAATCTGCATTCATATTTACTTGCGCTTGAGAATGATAATTCGCTTCTAGATCAGATCTGTGTATGTGTTGCTGGCTCGACATTCAACGATTCCTTGTTCATCATGGCTTCCTACATTCCACCAAATAGTAAGGATGACCTTTATCGTGCGCATGCTGATAAAGTCAGCTCTCTAGTTTTGAACAAACTTGGCGACAGTCACTTATGTCTTTTAGGTGACTTTAATTTATGCAATGTAAGTTGGTCGGACACTTTTTCGAACTTCGGGCTCACCCCTAGCAATATAACTGCTCCGCATGAGTCATGCCTCATCGATAGTCTTTTAAGTCTAAATGTTAAGCAAATTAATAAGTATGTTAACAGGTTAGATAGAATTCTAGATCTGATCTTTGTAAGTGACAATATAAATTGCAATATTGAGGAATTTTATTGTCCTTTGTCTCAGTCTGACATGCATCATCTGACACTAATACTGAAATTTGAATGGTATACATTTTTAAAATCTGCTCTTGTTAAGCTAGTTATCTTTAATTACAAGTCTTGCGATTTCGGCATGCTAATAACTCGCTTTCCTTGCTTAATTGGGATGAATTGCTTTCAGCGCAGGATGTTTCTAATCGCTATAATTCTTTTAAAACAGTGTTAGTTGATTTATGTAGAAAAAATGTGCTTTTTGGAAAAATAAACCACACAAGCTACCATGGTATAATCTGGAGATAAAGAAGTTAAAGAACCTTAGGCACAAATTCTTCAAGAAATGTTAAGTTACTGGAAGTCAAATTTTCTTTGATAAATATCAAAAATATGCTAAAGATTTTAATTGCTTAGACAAATTCCTTTATAAAAACTATATTTTGGGGGTGGAGTTGAGCATTAAATCTAATCCAAAAGCCTTTTGGCATTTCATAAAGTCTAAGAAATGTGGCTCTTGTATTCCTTCGACTGTCTTTTTAGACGATAAATGTGCTAGTGGCCCTACTGAGGTGGGGAGTCTCTTCACTGAATTTTTTAGTGCCAACTATGTTTGTGATGATGGTAGTTCCGGACCTGATATAAACCACGATACAGCTACTGATTTCAGTTTTGGGGCTATAACCCTGTCACTTGATGACGTGGAAGCTGGTATTTCTAAGCTAAACCGTCTACGAAACCGGATGTTGATGGGTTTTCTGCCCTACTCTTCAAGAACTGTCCCGCTCTAATTCTACCCCTTCACATTTTTAATTTGTCTCTTGCGTCGGGCGTCTTTATCGAGGAATGGAAAATTACTTTTACTAACCCTATATTTAAGAGGGGGAATAAAAAATAATGTTCGAAATTACAGGCCCGTTTCTAAACTATCAACTGTATCGACGCTTTTTGAATCTATAGTCAAAGAAAAAATGTATTTTATCACTAAAAGTTTAATCCTGCCTAACCAACATGGCTTTGTTTCAAATCGATCTACTGTGTCTAACCTACTGTGTTGTTGTTTCAAATCGATCTACTGTGTCTAACCTACTGTGTTGTCTGTTTCTACTGGATTCCATGTTGACTGTATTTATACAGACTTTAATAAAGCTTTTTAGAGTCTCTCATTCGATTTTACTTAGTAAGTTAGCATATCTTGGTTTCCATTCTGTTTTTTTGAAGTGGATTAAATCCTACTTGTTCAACAGGCGCTGTGTTGTCTCGATAGATGACATTTCGTTAGATGCATTCATTGCCTCCTCTGGGGTGCCCCAGGGAAGTATCTTAGGTCCTTTGCTTTTTATATTATTCATAAATGACAGTAGGCCATGTTTTTCTTTCGCTTATTTTTTCCTATATGCCGATGACCTGAAAGTATTTTCGATGATCAAAAACGAAGGCTGATATTAATAATCTTAATCTTTGATGCAAAAAATCTCACCTTTCTTTGAATATTAAAAAGTGCTTTAAAGTAACTTTGGCAAAAGTTCATAGTGCTTTATCAACGAATTATACAATCGCGGAGTCTTTGCTAGAATCTGTCGCTTAGGCATCATTTTTACTTCAAATTTTTCTTTTAGTAGGCATAATAATCTTGTGATTTCTAAATCCTTCTCTGTTTTGGGTTTCGTGGGGCGGAACTGTGTAAAATTTTCTGATCCCTACACTCTTAAATTACTATACTCATCTTTTGTATGTCTTATTTTGGAATATGCTACATTTATTTGGAGGCCATTCCACAAAACTTTCATATCTAGATTAGAACGTTTCCAAAAGGTTTTTCTTAAGTTCGCATTGCGGTCCTTAAACTTTTCGGAGCATATACCACCGTATAGTAGTCGTTTGCTTTTAATTAACCTTAAAACGTAGGAATCGATGCCTTTTATATACTCTCTGACTTCTGTTTTTAATATCAATAATAATCTTAGGTCGCATAACTTTCAACATCCCTCAGCGAGTCTTGCGTAACATTTTGCCGTTTTATTGTGAAAACCATAGAACTGAATACGCGCGCAATGCCCCTTTGGTACGTGCCTTAAAGGAATTTAATTTGATCTTGAATTCTATCTTACTTGATTTCTCTTACTCAAGAAATTTATTTATTTGTATTCTTTCTTTTGATTCTTGTATCTAGTTTAATCAATAGTTTTAGTGTCATGCATATATTCACCTTGTAACTAGTCTGTAAGAAACCACTGCTTCATAGACGAATAAATAAATTAATTAAAATTCCGATGAGGGTCCGAGATGCATTCCGCCGGTACGAAGCGAGCTGCAGCAGCAGTGACAACCCTGTAGAACTTACGTTCACCAAGGTGGTTAGATCCGGGTTAGATCGCCGAAACAACAACCCTTGGTCGGGTAAAACCCGAGTCATTCCGGTACGTAGAATCGGCTGTCGTGGGAATGGGCTAACTTCGTACTAGATTCTTCCAGCCTAGTTCTTAGTACACGCCAAATACCTTCGAGTGTCCTTGCTCGCTCTTCGCAACTAACCTTCTCCTGGTCTCCTAATGATCGAATAGGGAGTACATTGTACCTTCTAACGCCATTTCCCTACCAAAATTAACAAAACATGGCGTGACTCCTAAAACTTCTTGCTGCGCTGACCTGATGCAGCAAGCTACCTTAGATAATTGGTGATCCCATGATCGCTGATTCTCCGATACATAAGCCCTAAGCGTAGCTTTTATAATCTGATTTATCCTCTCAGCCGGGTTAGCCTGCGGATGGTAGGGAGCGGTGTACCGAAGATGGACGCCATATGCACCGCAGAGCCCACGCAGTTTTCACGACTCTTGAACTGGGGTCCATTTTCGCAGACCACCGACCGAGGGATACCAAACAAACAAAAAAAAACATTGTGCTCCAAGATCTTACAAACGCTCTTCGCAGTAGCCGAAAAATAATCTACCACCGTTAAAATATACTAGTAGCCCTGGGTCGACTTTACCATAGGTCCTACAAGATCAACACAAATCATTTCCCAAGGCTACTGCCTTGGACCTCTCCACCATACCCCCAGCTGGCTGTATATTATCAGGCTTAACCTGCTGACAAACTTTACAATTCCGAACGTACCTTGCAATATCCGCCTTCACCTGCGGCCCATAAAATTTTTGTGCAACCCTAGCGAAAGTTTTTATGACACTCATATGAACGGCCAACGGATCATCATGGCATTTCTTCAGAACCTCCAACCTTTCCTCGCGCCCTAGAACCTTTTTCCACCACCATTACCATAAAAAAAGGGAATCTCGATCTAATGAATTTGTACAGGTGGCCACCTTCTACTCTTCACACTGGGTGTGCCAAGGGTTCCCTTTCAACAGACCGAATCATTTTCAACAACTAAGGGTCACTAGTAGAAACCTCAGAAACAACTTGTCTAGCAACCCTTTAGTTTTTATATAATTTGTTGCCAAAGTTTTCATATAAACGATGAACGAGATAGCAAAATAACATCAAACTTGGTGCTGCCAGACAGGAATTTTGAATAAAAGCAGATTTTTAATTCCGAATTTTCATTTAGTAGAATCCTCCTTTCTGTGTGGCCGAAGAAGAAAGGCGGAACACCTTTTGAAGAGAACACTTTTCTGTGTAGGCGGCCTTCGGCCGCACGTAGGGATTATAATCCTCACTAAGTAGAATTCTCCTTTCTGAGTAGCCAAAGCAGGGCGGCTAAACACCTTTTGCAGAGCTCCATGATTTTCAGAGATCGTGCCATGGTACAATGAATAGGTAGCAGCAGCAGGGTTGCAACTTTTATTTTTTTTTATTTGAAGTGGTCCATGAATTGTTAAACCCTGTTTACAAATTTAAGTTTCATAACAAACCATAAACTTTCAACTATGTTGTGCTTATTAATCAGAATCAGAATCAGAAATGGGAAAGTGCTACTTGTGTAAAACAAGAAGGGGAAAAGGCGGAGGAACGTTTTTTAAAGTTCCGCCAGATCCAAGGAGGAAAAACAATTGGGACAGAGCTTGTGGCGTGGAACTGCCTGCGAATGGTTGGGTTTGTTCCGGTAATTTTTCGGAATCCGACCTCATTGTAGGTGCGCAAATAACCCACTTAATGCCTAACTCTGTCCCTTCAATTAACATACCGTCGTCTTTGATGTAAGTATCCTATCTGCATATCCTAAAAATTATCTGTAAATAAAACTTCTCAAATAGCGTTAATCCAGAATGTGTTGAAGACACATTGGATTCTGCTATGTGTCTTGGTGTAGATGACCCATGCGTATCTAACACGCGTAAGACTGTATCCGATTTTTTAGATTCAGGAGATTTTTTACATCTTAGTTAGTGGCTTTTCAGGAATGACCGAGCAATGCGTGGCACAAAACAATTGCCAAACTCAAACTGACGAGCATTGTGTGGCACACATTAGTTGCCAAACACAAACCGAGTAAGCTTTGTGGATGCATATACACACATATGGCTTTTGTCCATTTTTCCATTTATTTATACCATTTTCTAAACCCTTCCCTATAGCTCTATGTTTCTCCAGTGTGCAATGGAGCTAGAAATTGCAAATTTGAGGGCAGAGAACAAGAGGCTACGCGAGGAAAACACCAAATTGAAAATTAATGCCGCGGAAACCTCCAGCATAATGACCTCAGTTCGATCAAAGTTCTCAGAAGGTCAAGTGAGGAAAATGTATTTTTTATATTAGTTGCGTTCCAGATGCTTCACGATTTGCAGGTTTTTACAGGAAGCCGTTCCAGGTGCTACCACCTTCCATAAGGTTTATTAATGGAGAAAACAGCTGTTCCAGCAAAACCTGTAAAATTTCCAATCGTGAAGCATCTAGAACGCAACTATCAACAACTCAACATTCATCAACTTGACACCCTCATCCTTGTACTTCTTTTGCCTTATCTATACATATAATAAAATTGTAACAGGTCGATGTCTGTACATTATAGATATTAAAGAAAAATTAATGTGGGGGGTCTTTATTAGAGCACCAGAAGCCAAATCAACCATTTTTAGAATTTTTGTCTGTCTGTCTGTATGTTTGTTCGCGCATCACTCGAAAACGAATGCATGGATTTGAATGCAGTTTTCACCGATGTATTGCTAGAGGTCTAACTTAAAATATAGGAAGAAAACAGTTAGAGTGTTGCCACCTGTTTGAAAATTGGAGTTTAGATAAATTGATAAGTATACATGAATATTACAATATGGGCATCAAAAGAAAGAGGCTGAAGAAGGCTTACAGCCAAAAATATTTTTTTAGAGTTGCCACCTGTTTGAAAATTTACATTTAATTTAATTTATAAGATAAATTTAATATTGCAATATGGGTATCAAACTGAAAGGGTTTAGGAAATTATATTGCCGAAAATATTTTTAGGGAGGGCTGCCACCATTTTGAAAAATTTTATTGTATTAAATTCATTAAATAAATAAAATCTATATCTACATCTATACATATAATAAAATTGAAACAGGTCGATGTCTGTTTTTTATAGATATTAAAGAAAAATTAATATAGTGGGTTTTTATTAAAGCTACAGAAGCCAAATAAACAATTTTTAGAATTTTTGAATCTCCGTCTGTCTGTATATTTGTACGCGCATCAGTCGAAAACATGGAATTGAATGCAGTTTTCACCGATGTATCGCTAGAGATCTAGCTTCCAATATAGAAGAAAAAATTAGAGAGTTGCCACCTGTGTTTAAAATTTCAGTTTAGGTCAATTGATACGGTAAAGTGAATACTGCAATATGGCTGTCAAAATAAAGAAATTTACAAAGGCTTACAGCTGAAAATATTTTTGTGAAAGGTTGCCACCTATTTAAAACTTTAATTTAATTTAACTGATAGCATAAATTAAATATTGCAATATTAGCATCAAACTAAAGAGGCCAGGAAATTTTAATGCGAAAAATATTTTTAGGGGATTTGCCAACTGATTGAAAAATTGTATTCATTAAAATTTGTAAAATAAATGAAATATTGCAATACGAATATTAAACAAGAGGATTAGGAAGCTTACTTTTGAAAATATTCTTGAAGCGGGTTGCCACTTATTTGAAAACTTTAATTCAGTTAAATTTATAATATAAACTAAGTGTTGCCATATGGGTATCAAACGAGAGTACTTGAGAATAATAAAATTGCAACAGGCCGATATCTGTACATAATAGATATTAAAGAAAAATTAATAGAGGGTTTATTAGATCAACAGAAGCCAAATATAAAATTTTGGTATATTTGTCTGTATGTTTGTAAGCGTATCACGCAAAAGCTAATGTATGGAATTAAATGCAGTTTTCACCGATGTACAAATTGCTAGAGCTCTAATTGAAAATATAGAATCCATTTTTTTTTGTTTTAGTTTATCGTGGATCATTATTCCCAGGTATTTGAACGTATTAACTTTTTCCAGTGCGTCGTTGTTTATATTTAGAGTTACCAACGGACCTTTCTCAAAATTTCGCCTTGATATATCCACAAACTTATTTTTTTTTTTTTTTCTGTGTGGAAGGTTTTTCGCTAAAAAAATTAAAACTTTTCGTTGCTGCTGCCAAAAAATTTAAAAGAAATCTGAGACGTCACGTTTTACAATTTATATATTGCAAATACATTGGGAAAGTGGGCGTGGCTCCTTCCTTCCATACAAACTGAAGTTCTCATATAGCTTATCTCTGGAACTGCTTACGCTAACGTCCTGAAATTCTATACAGCTACATATGTTATCAATACCGTAGTTATGGCGAAAAGTGGTAATTATTGGAAAGGCTGGATCGATATACATTTACGATTCGATTGGGAACCATTTTCTCCTAGATTTCTAAATCCCATTGAACTATTGTAACTTTGTCTTTAATTTTCAGTAAAGTAAAATTTATGTGGAAATTTTGAATTTTTTTAATTTTTCACAAAGACTGGAGCTTTGCTTTTATGAGTTTCGCTATATACTGTCCTCTCTACATACCTATTTGCATAATGATAGCCGTTTTCGTTGTTCGGAATAAACTCAAAAAACACTGAATAGAGTTCCGTCAGATTGTCGGAGGTTATCTTACATACATATATGGTCCAATTACATGCAACTATAAAACTCGCTAGGTGGTACTGGAGTAGAGTTATTTATAAAAATTTTCACAAAGACTGGAGCTTTGCTTTTATGAGTTTCGCTATATACTGTCCTCTCTACATACCTATTTGCATAATGATAGCCGTTTTCGTTGTTCGGAATAAACTCAAAAAACACTGAATAGAGTTCCGTCAGATTGTCGGAGGTTATCTTACATACATATATGGTCCAATTACATGCAACTATAAAACTCGCTAGGTGGTACAGGAGTAGAGTTATTTATAAAAATCGTATTTATTAACCGATTTCGTTCAAATTTTAAATGTGAGCTATGTACCTGTATGATGGAAAATTCTTTGGATAAAAATTTACCTGATTAGTGCCGCTGGAGTTAGGGTTGAAATTCAAAACACGTATTCATTTTATAGTAAGAAATGGTTTTGCAGAAAATGAACCCAATTGATGGCGCTGCAGCCGAAATGTATAGAAACCCCGTGTGGTTGGTCTGCTTTCGACCTATGTTTAAGTTATACGAATTTAGTTTTCAGACGCCCTCATGCACGATCATGCGGTCTTGCATCTACCCAGAAATCAATTCATAAATTTTACCACGAATTGTAAAAGTGGTGAATTAACAAGGAAAGATCACCGTAGGTATTTCAATTGCTTCATTTGAAAGATTCTTAAGAGATCATTTAGCAATGTACCGGAAAACGCACTTCTGTGCTCTTGAGTTTCCCTATAAGAACTTTTGTTGGCATACGCATCGCACCAAGATCAAAAAAACAAAGATTACGCATGATTGGCAGAGATCTCACAGGTGGAAATAAGACTATCAGTAAAGCTCATGACGCCAAAAGGGATTGGTATTCCATATGGTATCACAGCGTTGCCTATGTGTGAGGAGGATACGCCGCCTTAGTGGTTTCAACTTAAATCAAAAATTTTGACTTTACAGACTAATTTTGTTTTTAAACGCTCTTTTGCATTGACTAACGTACAAGCTCTTATTAGGCGCCGCGAAGTAAGCGGGCATTGGCTAGTTTGTAATAAAACTAATCGCTTCAAGATTCAAAGTTGAACTGCCGCTGAATGTTCTTGTTTTATTATTGTGACTTTTTGACATTTGCTATTCACGATGGAAGGTAGTTGCCACCCCGGCTGACAGTAAACAATAATTACATAGGTATATAATTCTGTTCCTTTGAACTTCGGACTAAAACTTGTGGAACTGTCAAACTACAATTTTACGCTCTCAAATGAGAGTAAAAGGAGAACAGATGCAGAAGTGCATAGGAACGCAAAAAGCACTATTTCCTGTAAAAACGTCAGACGGTTTGTTTACATGTCATTGGTACTACACTGATTTGGCTGAAATATCACTAAATAATTATTAATATATATACATATTCAAATATTTCGTTGTTTACTTCCATTTTTTAACAAATATAAGGTTCTTTGCTTTCACCGCATTCTGTTTTTGTTTGCACATGTAAATCAGCTGATCGTTTGACACTTTTCATAAACTTACAGGAAAAAAAACTCCGGACTAAATCATGTAACTTCTGACTAGGAACAGTTACTCAGTTCCTCTCTCAAATGTGTTCCCACTTACAGGTTTTATGTCAATAGGAACGACTTCCTGTAACTTCTGACTAAATCCTGTAAACCGGACTGCTATTGGAACAGACTAACTATTACAGCTCGACCGGGTTTTCAAAACTGATCGCCCCGGTGAAACAATTTAAAAAATACCAAAATTTAATTACAAATAACTGAAATTGACCTCTTAATCAAACGACTAAAAATAGCACTTAAAACTAGAAAATTTATAACAGTAATTAAACTAACTTACACTATTTTGTACGAATAATATAATTAGATATTTAGAATTACACTGATCGTCTAATCAAACTTAGAGTAAATCTTCCTTCTTTTGAAATTCGACCGTCCCGGTCCACAAGTTGTTACTATTTTTCATTCGTATAATAAATTAGCTAACTTATTATAGTGTCACCTTTCGGAATCTGACTCACAATTAAATGCGTCCTGCCCTTTGATGTATTCCCGAATGCGTGATGCTTCAATTATACCGTCATACGGAATTTGCGTTATTTGGCAGTTTTCTATATCCCTAATAACATATCGATCGTTGGGAAGCACTTTGTGAATCTGATAAGGTCCTCGGAATTTAGGAATAAATTTTTTATTAGTCCCAATAGTCGTATCCACATTCCTAATTAATACATAATCACCTTCCTTGAACTGAATGTGGGGCTTTTTATTTTTACTATACCAATCCATATTTCTTTGTTGAGATTTGTTTATATTTTCAGACGCCTGAGATCTCCTATCCTTAAAGTTACTAGAATTATTAACAGAAAGTTTATCTTCCAAATGCTCTGTCAATACATCAATTTCTAATCCCCGTTGATCAATACCAAATAATAGTTTTGATGGTGTTTGTTTAGTGCTAGACTGAACAGAATTATTAATGGCATATTCGATTCTGCGGAGCAGTTTATGCCAATCTGAATGTTGAACCGGTTCGGTAGTTTTCGCCAGCATCGCTTTTATTATTCTATTTATACGTTCAACTTGGCCATTAGCCTGCGGTGATCCAGTGGCGTTCTTTACATGCTCAATGTTATTTTCTGATAAATAGCATTGAAATTCCTCCGATGTAAAAGCGGCGCCACGGTCACCAATCAATCTCTTCGGGCGGCTAAAATACTCAAAATATTTTTCTAGCGAAGCTATCACCTCCCTCGTATTCGTTGTATTACATGCGTACAACTTGACATGTGTCGTGAACGCATCGACAACAACTAAAATATGTTTCTTTTTTTGAAATAAGGGACGGAAGTGGGCCGAAATGGTCGATATCAATTGTATCAAAAGGAATGGGTTTCTTCGGAATGCTATGCAAACTTCTGTTAGAGCAATGGGCGGAATGGTATTTACAACACATTGTACGCAATTTTGTACAAAACGTTCCACCTTATTTTTCAATTGAGGGAACCAATAATGCATTTTTATTTGATCAATACATTTAGTCACTCCCATATGACAAATTTTGTCATGAGCTTGTCGTATTATATTTGTTTCCATTTCTTTCGGAATATACAGTAAAGCTTTTTCGCCAATTTTCTGCCTAAACACCAACCCGTCCTCCAGTGCAAAATTTTCTACATTCGCCTTTTCTAAAGCATCTCGTAGTTGAACAATGGTTGCATCTCGGTTTTGAAAAATTTGTAACTGAAGGTCTATGTCGGAAGGATTAATAAAAGTTACTTCTGCATCAAAATCCGTACCTATTTCCATGGGAGCAATAGGGTACCTACTCAATGTATCTACGTGAGTCATTTGGCTTCCACTACGATGCCTAATAGTGTAATCAAAAGCCTCCAGAAATAAGGCCCATCTAGCAATTATTGGGTTGGTTTTTTGTTTATTTAAAGTTTGCACCAGCGCTTCACAGTCGGTTACTATTGTAAACGGAATACCCAAATAAATTTCAAATTTTTGTACAGCATATACAACAGCCAATGTTTCTAATTCATAACTATGTAAAACCGATTCTGCTGCAGAAGTGGC
>NW_023458670.1:172464-173488 GCF_013731165.1 Rhagoletis pomonella
CCAATTCAATTAGTTTAATTACTGTTATAAATTTTCTAGTTTTAAGTTCTATTTTTAGTCGTTTGATTTAGAGGTCAATTTCAGTTATTTGTAATTAAATTTTGGTATTTTTTTAAATTGTTTGACCGGGACGATCAGTTTCGAAAACCCGGTCGAGCTGTAATAGTTTGAATTATATACCTATGTAATTATTGTTTACTGTCAGCCGAGGTGGCAACTACCTTTCATCGTGAATAGCAAATGTCAAAAAGTAACAATAATAAAACAAGAACATTCAGCGGCAGTTCAACTTTGAATCTTGAAGCGATTAGTTTTATTACAAATAAGGCAAAAGAACTACAAGGATGAGCGTGTCAAGTTGATGAATGTTGAGTTGTTGATAGTTGCGCTCTAGATGCTCACGATTTGCAGGTTTTTACAAATACCGGCAGGAAGGGTGTGGCTTCAATCAAGCCGCCAATCATTAAATCATTTGGTGTAGTATTTTTGCTTGGTTCGCTAATGAAGTTGATTTGCGATGTATTAACTTTTGCACAACCTCAAGTACTAAGTTTAATTATTGGCTTTGTCGAAGATAACTCCGAAGACAAAGAGGACAGGCAACCCCAATGGAAGGCCATACTTTATGCGGCACTTCTTTTTATTACTGATGGTGCACAAACTTTTATGTTGGGACGTACGTATACGCACAGCGCTGATCAATGCCATATATCGTAAAGCTTTACTTATAGCATTTTAAGTTTAAATGAAACCATTTTCAAATTACGTGAAACCCTTTTCACGTTAGATGAAACCTTTTTCAGCTCATGCGAAACCATTTTCAAATTAGATGATCCCTTTTTCAGATAAATCGAAGCCTTTTTCTAATTAAATGAAACCTTTTTCAGATTCAATGAAACTTTATTCAAATTAAATGAAACTGTTTTCAAATTAAATGAAACATTCTTAAAAGGAAGTTTTTTTAATTTGAATAAAGTCCACCACCGACAAGCAATCAAGTTGCTTTAATTGATGATGTTGGAGA
>NW_023458670.1:173588-174887 GCF_013731165.1 Rhagoletis pomonella
TCCATAAAAATAACAACGGAACCCTCGCGAATGAAATCCGCCAATACACAATTCATAAAACGGTTAAAAACGCCTGGGCCATTTTTTAGACCAAACGGCATCTTTTTATATTCATACTAACCCGATGGCACTACAAAGGCTGTATACTGAATACATTCTTCTGCTACATTTATTTGGTGCAACCCATTTTCCAAATCTAACGTTGAAAAACAATTATATCCCTCCATTCTCTCGATACAGTCATCAATGTGAGGCATCGGAAAACTGTTACGAACCATAACTTTATTCAAAGGTTTATAGTCCACACCAGGGGCGCACCCAGGAATATATTTTAGGGGGGGTTTTATATTTCTGAAGATATATCACCGGAAAATACTGCAAATTTTCTTCAGATAATACGCTCTTTAAAATATATTTATGCAAGTTTTATGTACTGTATGTAATAAATAAATAAACGTTTTAAAATTCTTAAACTGCACTTTATTTACATAAGATTAACAGAACTCAAACACTTTTAACCGACTTTAAAAAAAGGGGAGGTTATCAATTCGCCGGAATACGTAACTTTGGACCACGTGAACCGATTTCAATAATAATTTTTTTGTAGAATGATTGGATCATGAAGAAATTAACGGTACCCCTAAATTTGAGTATGAGAATTGAAGTCGGTTGTGTTCTTTCCTTAAAAACTACTTGTTTAATAAAAAGTTCTATAAACTCAAGATGCGCTCAACACTCAAAAGAACCTAATAACAAATATTAAAAAAGACTCAGTAAAAATAAATTTATTGATTCCATGAATTGATTGATACCATGAAATTGACAGCAAAAGCAAAGCGCTTTTTCAGGCAACAGAAATTATAATAAATATTTCTTATAATTTCCTTGAGAGCTGGATTCTTAGCTTTAAGATACAGTTTGTATTTGAGGTTATTAGCTTTAGGGGGGGTTTGAACCCCAAAACCCACCCCTTGTGTGCGCTAATGGTCCACACACATTCGCTTAGTACCATCCTTTTTAGGTGCAAGAACAATGGGGAATGCATATGGAGAATTGCTATGCCTGATTACACCCTTTTCAAGCAATTCGTCAATAGTTCTGTCAAATTCGTCTAGGTCGGAAACTTATAGGAATGTCGGAGGTCAACTTTATATACATTTAATTTAATATTTTTATTTAATTATTTTTTATTTAATTATTTTCCGAATATCTTCACGATGGAAAAGGTTAAGTTTGGGGTTAATATCAAAACAGTCTGAAGATGGTACACAAAAATTAATGTTCATAATATCAGAAGCC
>NW_023458670.1:174987-176211 GCF_013731165.1 Rhagoletis pomonella
TACGCACAGCGCTGATCAATGCAATATATCGTAAAGCTTTACTTATAGCAATTTCAGTTTAAATGAAACCTTTTTCAAATTACGTGAAACCTTTTTCAAGTGAAATGAAACCTTTTTCAGCTTAAGCGAACCCATTTTCAAATTAGATGAAACCTTTTTCAGATAAATCGAAACCTTTTTCTAATTAAATGAAACCTTTTTCAGATTCAATTTAACTTTATTCAAATTAAATGAAACTATTTTCAAATTAAATGAAACATTCTTAAAAGGAAGTTTTTTTTTAATTTGAATAAAGTTTCATTGAATCTGAGAAGGTTTCATTTAATTTGAAAAAGGTTTCGCTTTATCTGAAAAAAGTTTCATTTAATTTGAAAACGGTTTCGCTTGACCGGAAAAAGGTTTCATTTAATTTGAAAACGGTTTCGCTTTGTTTGAAAATGGTTTAATTTAATTTGAAAAAAGTTTCATTTAAGCTGAAAATGCTATATATCGAATGCAACACGTAAGGAAGCGACAGTAGGAGAAATTGTAAATTTGATGGCGGTCGATGCACAACGCTTTATGGATTTAACAACATATTTATGATTTGCTCAGCGCCATTACAAATTGCGCTAGCTATGTACTTCTTGTGGCTACAATTGGGACCCTCAGTGCTAGCTGGCTTAGCTGTGATGATCATTTTGATTCCAGTCAATGGTGTTATTGCAAATCGCATTAAAGTATATCAAATATGTAATAGTTTGAATTATATACCTATGTAATTATTGTTTACTGTCAGCCGAGGTGGCCACTACCTTTCATCGTGAATAGCAAATGTCAATAAGTCACAATAATAAAACAAGAACATTCAGCGGCAGTTCAACTTTGAATCTTGAAGCGATTAGTTTTATAACTGCATTCTGCGGATAGGGTCCGAAAAATGGAAAATACCATGAATAAGACTCAGTTGGCTACAGAATTGGGAGCAGTGGGTGTAATTTTTGCTAAAGATGCCACAGTTGCAGATTTGCGTGCGATGTACTCCGCAAAACTTGGGAAAAATTCTACGAGAAAAAAGAATTCCGATCAGGCGATACAGAGTAATTCCGAGAAAAGCTGCGCTGACGATCGTAAGTTAAATACGAATGATGAAAGCGAACAAAAAAATTTGAACGATTCGCCGGGAGAGCCGAAAACGAAAACCGCTATTCAGTTATACGAAATCCAATTGGAAGAAGAATTGCT
>NW_023458670.1:176311-177806 GCF_013731165.1 Rhagoletis pomonella
AGTCTGAAGATGGTACACAAAAATTAATGTTCATAATATCAGAAGCCATACGATCGATATTGTTATCAAGTCTGCCGAAATTCTCCAATCCTACTGAAGCCACGAAATCACAGTCAACAATGCACGCACTCGGTATACATCCACACAATTCGCATTCAGAATAGTCAAAATTCCCATCACTAAAAGAACTGTACACACAATGCAAGGCTTGTTCCGAAATTCTTATTTCATCCCGCTCGGGTTTATATTTAATCTCTACCTTTGGTTTAGGTATTAAATTTTCTGCTGCAATCATTAAACGTATTCCAAACATACGCATGAAATTACGGCCCAACAAAACTGAATATGACATCAAATTGTCCGGAATAATATACATTTTTATTTCTTTAGTAACATTTTTAAACTGAACTTTAACCAAAATTACACCATACGTGCAAATTTTAAATCGTCCGAGCCCCTCATATCCAGAATATTTCATGTCCCTTCGCATTAGTTGCCTTGGGACCGCTGAATGCTTCATCAAACTAATTGGACTACCTGAATCGAGAAGAGAAACCAAACTCTTACTTATGTGCACAGAACCATCAGTCAGAAAAGTAACACTCACCTTATTAAGCTCTTCAAGAGCTATACACGATTCTCCAACATCATCAATTAAAGCAACTTGATTGCTTGTCAGTGGTGGTCTCGGCTTCGGGAAATTTTTAAGTTGATGCTGAGTTGATCCACATCGAAAGCAGGAACCTTTCTCTCGCTTAGTGGCTGAACAGGCCGCAGAACGGTGGCCATAGCCCGAACAATTGGTGCATTGAATGTTGGATTCGGAAAATAAATAAAATGATTTCGATTTTGGTCGAGCACTAGGGGGCGGTTGAGAAAAAATCTGAAGTTGTGAACGTGACACTTCATGCAATTGTGCATACCTATGCGACAATTTTTTCAAACGAATAATGGTTGTAGCTAGATACAGAACGGCAATGTGTGGCGAGGTATCTTGGAACCCAGCAATAATGAACTGAACGGTTTGCTCTTCTTCAATATGAGCTCTTGATGCAATTTCTTGCATTTTTAAAATATAACCCATCACACTTGTTTTTGCTGATTGGAATATGGTTTTTCGTAATTTGTCAATAACCTCACTGACGGAATATATGTGACCAAAATTCGCTAAAAAATTTGCTCGAATTTCTGAATATGTTGCTGAACAATCGGTGCGTAAAAATAATTCGGCTTCTGAGTCACTTTTCATGAATTGACGGAAGAATTCAGATGATGAGCATTAATCGTGTCACACGCTCGTTCAAAATCTCCAAGCCACTTCTCGGCGTCGTAGTCGTCAGAACCGCTGAATAACGGAACCAAATGCTTAACGTCTTTATAGCTGGGTTTCATAAATTGCTGAACTAATGGAGAACACATGCCTGATTCCAATTCAAAAATTCGCTTCTTTTTTCTCCAATACACGCAACTTTGCATCTAGCAATTCTTCTTCCAA
>NW_023458670.1:177906-179073 GCF_013731165.1 Rhagoletis pomonella
AATTTGAAAACGGTTTCGCTTTGTTTGAAAATGGTTTCATTTAATTTAAAAAAAGTTTAATTTAAACTGAAAATGCTATATATCGAATGCAACACGTAAGGAAGCGACAGTAGGAGAAATTGTAAATTTGATGGCGGTCGATGCACAACGCTTTATGGATTTAACAACATATTTATGATTTGCTCAGCGCCATTACAAATTGCGCTAGCTATGTACTTCTTGTGGCTACAATTGGGACCCTCAGTGCTAACTGGCTTAGCTGTGATGCTCATTTTGATTCCAGTCAATGGTGTTATTGCAAATCGCATTAAATTATATCAAATATGTAATAGTTTGAATTATATACCTATGTAATTATTGTTTACTGTCAGCCGAGGTGGCCACTACCTTTCATCGTGAATAGCAAATGTCAAAAAGTCACAATAATAAAACAAGTACATTCAGCGGCAGTTCAACTTTGAATCTTGAAGCGATTAGTTTTATAACAGCATTCTGCGGACAGGATCCGAAAAATGGAAAATACCATGAATAAGACTCAGTTGGCTACAGAATTGGGAGCAGCGGGTGCAATTTTTGAGAAAGATGCCACAGTTGCAGATTTGCGTGCGATGTACTCCGCAAAACTTGGGAAAAATTCTACGGGAAAAAAGAATTCCGATCAGGCGATACACAGTAATTCCGAGAAAAGCTGTGCTGACGATCGTAAGCTAAATACGATTGATGAAAGCGAACAGGAAAATTTGAACGATTCGCCGGGCGAGCCGAAAACAAAAACCGCTATTCAGTTATATGAAATCCAATTCGAAGAAGAATTGCTAGATGCAAAGTTGCGTGTATTGGAGAAAAAGAAGCGAATTTTTGAATTGGAATCAGGCATGTGTTCTCCATTAGTTCAGCAATTTATGAAACCCAGCTATAAAGACGTTAGGCATTTGGTTCCGTTATTCAGCGGTTCTGACGACTACGATGCCGAGAAGTGGCTTGGACATTTTGAACGAGAGTGTGACACGATTAATGCTCATCATCTGAATTCTTCCGTCAATCCATGAAAAGTGACTCAGAAGCCGAATTATTTTTACGCACCTATTGTTCAGCAACATATTCAGAAATTCGAGCACATTTTTTTAGCGAATTTTGGTCACATTTATTCCGTCAGTGAGGTTATTG
>NW_023458670.1:179173-183479 GCF_013731165.1 Rhagoletis pomonella
TTTTTCTCCAATACACGCAACTTTGCATCTAGCAATTCTTCTTCCAATTGGATTTCGTATAACTGAATAGCGGTTTTCGTTTTCGGCTCTCCCGGCGAATCGTTCAAATTTTCTTGTTCGCTTTCATCATTCGTATTTAACTTACGATCGTCAGCGCAGCTTTTCTCGGAATTACTCTGTATCGCCTGATCGGAATTCTTTTTTCCCGTAGAATTTTTCCCAAGTTTTGCGGAGTACATCGCACGCAAATCTGCAACTGTGGCATCTTTCCCAAAAATTACACCCGCTGCTCGCAATTCTGTAGCCAACTGAGTCTTATTCATGGTATTTTCCATTTTTCGGATCCTGTCCGCAGAATGCTGTTATAAAACTAATCGCTTCAAGATTCAAAGTTGAACTGCCGCTGAATGTTCTTGTTTTATTATTGTGACTTTTTGACATTTGCTATTCACGATGAAAGGTAGTGGCCACCTCGGCTGACAGTAAACAATAATTACATACGTATATTATTCAAACTATTACATTGTTGGCAACCCACAAGTGTAGACTTTAATTTTGATATGTCATTGTAGAACTAGGATCCGTTATTGTATCCCGTTTGCATATTCTTTCATTATTTCTTTTCTTTTCCGTCTGCCGATACCTAAGCACGTTGTAACGTAATACGCGGTAAGCCATATAATATCCAAGTTCGTATTTAAGATCTTATAATTTGTATTGTATTATTCTTGTATGTATATTTTGTAAATAAAGATTAAGCTACGGCTACCCCCTCAACCATAACAGTGGCGACGAAGAAAAACAACTCTTTTCGAGCTCAGAACAATATCAAAAATGGCGACATTAGAGCAGGTGGTTGCGACTCTTCTATCAAGACAGCAAGAAACCGCGGAGCAACAAAAAACTGCTCTTGGAACGTTTAATTGCTGTGACAGCAAATTATACCAATGGACAAAATGAGCGGGGCTCACCAACAAACAGTACATTGGGCGGATCAGAAGCTCTAATGGAAACTCTTGCGAAGAGCATACGTGAATTCGCTTATGACCCTGAGGAAGGTCAAACTTTTGCCAAATGGTACGTGCGGTATGAGGATAATTTTAATGTGGAAGCTGCGTCACTGGATGATGCCGCAAAAGTGCGCTTGCTCCTAAGGAAGGTAAGCACGAATGTGTTCGACAAATATCGGGACTATATTTTGCCTGCCCAGCCGCGTGATATCAAGTTCGAGGACACTATTGCAACGCTAAAAAAACTTTTGGGAAAAAGGAGTCACAGTTCAGTATTAGGGTAAAATGCATACAGAATGTGCGTATGAATGACGAAGAAGTTATAACATATGCAGCCCGAGTCAATAGGTTATGTGAAAATTTTAATCTTCGGGATTGTACGGGTAATAATTTTAAATGTCTAATGTTCGTTCACGGCATGCAATCGGCATCTGACGAAGATCTGCGCGCGAGACTTCTATCTTTGCTGGACTCGGAAACTAGTGAAAGACCTTTAACAATCGATAATTTAGTAGCAGAAATACAGCGTATTAAGAACTTAAAAAATGATGCACTCGTATGTGCTAACCCAACGAAAGTTCAAGCGGTTTCAGAACACAAGCAAGCGAAAGTCGATACTAAGGCATTGCCAAGCAGACCTTGCTGGCAATGTGGTCGTATTCATTTTGTTCGTGAGTGTAGCTTTACCAGCCATAAATGCACGCAATGTGGTAAAGTGGGTCACAAAGGTTATTGTTCATGCTTTTCGGAACGGAAACCGGCGATGGCGAAACGTAACGAGACAAAGAAAAAGAGTAGGAAGCGGATATTTATTAGAAGCGTATTTACAGCGTGTGAAAATGGTTCTCACAACCGTCGTTTTGTGACCATAGAGATTAATGGCGTGGGTCTCCAACTCCAACACGATACTAGTTCGGACGTAACCATTATTTCCACGCAGAATTGGAAAAGAATCGGCAGTCCTTCATTGCGCTCATGTCAGAAATCATTTCGTGATGCTTCGGCAAATCAAATTTCGATTGCTGGAGAATTTGAGGCAGACATTGTAATGAAAGGAAAGAAAAAGCAAGCAACAATCACTGTGTCACCTAACCTTAATTTATTAGGCACAGACATTATCTCGCTTTTTGAGTTATGGGACACTCGCATAACAGAATACACGTCATGCAGGAACGTTCAAACCAGCAGTAAATTAACACAACCAAATTTGCTTTCGGTGTTTCCGAGTATATTTAGAGACGAAATTGGTCACTTCACGGCACAAAAAGTTCACCTACAACTTAAACCACAAGCAGTTCCTGTGTTCCGTCCCAAAAGATCGATTGCGTACGCAGCTCGCGACCAAGTTGAAAGAGAACTGAAAAGATTAGAAGATGAGGGTATTATATCTCCAATCAACTTTTCAAAATGGTCAGCACCAATCGTAGTGGTAAAAAAAGCATCAGGCGATGTGCGCATATGTGGAGATTATTCCACAGGTCTCAACGATCAGCTTGAACCTCACACTTTTCCACTACCACTTCCAGACGAAATATTTGTTAATTTCAACGGCTGCTCATATTTTTCTATAGTGGATCTCAACAACGCGTACATGCAGATAGAAGTTGATGAAGATACCAAGAAACTTTTAGTGATCAACACGCATCGAGGGTTATACACATTCAATCGTTTAGCACCAGGAGTTAAATCTGCACCCGGGGCATTTCAACAAGTTATGGAATCACTTCTATCGGGAATTCCTGGAGTGTTCCCGTACTTAGACGATGTTGTTATAGCCACTAAAAGTAAAGAGCAAAACATTAACGCAGTGATTCAGATATTCGAACGTTTTAAGTTACACAACATCACTGTCAACTTCAACAAGTGGAAGTTTTTTCAGAAGTCCTGTACTTATCTGGGTTATCACATCGATAAAAATGGAATTAGCCCAGATAAGAGCAAAATTAACAAAATTTTGGAACTACCGCCTCCGAAAGATGTAAGCGAGCTTCGAACATTTTTAGGCGCTATAAACTACTACGGTAAGTTTATTAGAGAAATGCGCGCTCTGAGGAATCCTTTGGATGTTTTATTGAAAACGGGTTCGAAGTGGGTTTGGTCATCGCAATGTCAGCAACATTTCAACAAATTCAAAGAACTTCTTTCTTCGGATCTGTTGTTAACACATTACGACCCAAGATTGCCAATCAAAGTAGCTGCTGATGCTTCTAACATGGGTCTAGGCGCATATATTTGTCACATTTATCCTGATGGTAAGGAGAAGGCAATTGCGCATGCTTCAAGATCGCTTACTCAAGCTGAGAAAAATTATTCGCAGATTGAGAAGGAAGGTTTAGCGTTAGTATTTGCAGTGGTAAAGTTCCATAAGTATTTGTACGGTAGGAAGTTTTACTTGCATACCGACCATAAACCATTGCTGGCAATTTTCGGTAATAAGAAGGGGATTCCTGCACACTCTGCAAACCGCCTTCAGCGATGGGCTTTAACCTTGATGTCTTACGATTTTATGTTAGAGTATATACCTACGAGGGAATTCGGGGCTGCAGATATACTATCGCGTCTCATCAGAAACACCACAAGGCCTAACGAAGATACGATCATCGCTTGCTGTCAACTAGAGCGTGAAGTGAAACAAATTGCAGTCGAAGCCGTAGAGAATTTACCAGTAACGTTCCAGATGATCCAAAATGCAACGTTGAAGGACAAAGTTTTACAAGAATTCATCTCATACTTGAAGAATGGTAAGTGGCCGAATACGATAACCGACGATTTACGCAGCTATTATATACATAGAGACGCTTTGGGTATAGTCGAAAATTGCATTATGCTCAAAGATCGATTGGTTATACCTTACTGTTTCCGCAAACGTATCTTACAACAATTGCATAAAGGTCATCAAGGAATCGAGCGAACAAAATCACTAGCTCGGAGTTACGTTTACTGGCCGGGACTGGATGAAGAGATTAAGCGATTTGTTCAAGGAAGTGGGAAATGCGCTGCTATTGCAAAGACGTGGCCGAAAACGACTCTTTCTTCATGGTCAATAGCAGAACATCCAATGCAACGCGTTCATATCGACATTGCTGGTCCGGTAAATGGCATTTACTACTTTTTAATCATCGACGCATATTCAAAGTGGCCGCAAATATACCAAGTTAATTCAATAACTTCTGCAAGCATTTTAAATTGTATTGCTGATTTCACGTCACAATTTGGGAACCCAGAGCTAATAGTTAGCGATAATGGAATCCAATTTTCGAGTAAAACTTTCTCAGATTTCTGCAAAAGCCAAGGTA
>NW_023458670.1:183579-184628 GCF_013731165.1 Rhagoletis pomonella
CAACACCGAATTTGCGCTCCTTTACGTGGCAACTGTAGTAGACGTCGAAAGGCTTCACGCTTACTTTACCTTGCCCCATCCATCGCATTTCTTGGATGGCGGTGATGTCAGCCTTTGTCTTCCCGAGGACATCAACCAGCCGGGCAGAGGCACCTTCCCCATTAAGGGTCCGGATATTCCAGGTACATACCCTTAAATCATAGTCCTTTATACGTTTGCCGTGGTCGTCATCAGAAAAATGGGGTCTCATCCGAGGCTGTTTGTTTCTTTTCATTGGGTGGGGTTTTAACGTGGCGGGTCCCAAACTCAGCGCACGCGAAGTTTTACGCCTTCTCACTTTAGCTCGCTCCCAAACGGGTGTTTGGTTGCTACCCAGAGGATACGTGGATATAAATATCCGGACGTTGTGAGCTGCGATTTAAACCGTACGCACTCCCAGGTGAATGGCAGTCAAAAGTTTTCCACTTCTGCGCACGGAACCATCCTCCAATCCTCTATGTGTTCATTCACTTACGCAAAAATATTGATGCATCAAAATAAAAGCAAAATGCAATGGGAACCTATGTACATTCATATGTATATACTACGAACAGCTATGTACTTTAAATGTAAGTTCATCAAGAAACAAATAAAACAATGGAATCAAAAAAAAAACAGCAAAAAAAACACAACTAGCGCTCGCTCTCAATGTACTTCAATCATATCTGTCGCTGGAATCTATGTTTCATATAATTCATCTCATATACTCTTATAAGCTAACACTCACCAATCTCTCCCGCGATGTATGCGCTTGCATCCAGGAAGATCAGTAGCTGTAAAGAAAAAGAAAATGCAAAAAAGGCTTCCAGGGCAGACTCATGGATGAGGTACAAAGTAAATTCATATAGTTGCGTTCATTTGGATTTGGCACTTATAGAGGACGGAGCTCTTCACCCTAGCTACCGGCCGTGGCATAAAAGAAGTGAAGTTACATAAAAAAATGTGATAATTAATTCAAACAATAAAATTTAATTAAAATAAACGAATTAAAAATTGTGGTGAGAAACAAA
>NW_023458670.1:184728-188984 GCF_013731165.1 Rhagoletis pomonella
AAAATTTAATTAAAATAAACGAATTAAAAATTGTGGTGAGAAACAAAGCCCAAATTAAAACGTATCCTATTTACCTAGTTCTACTAGTGTATACTATATACTAAAAGCGAAAATTCAATCAAAACTCATGGGCAAAACTTAAATCTAACCCATCTTTAAAGGACTTAAACCGGCTTAAAAAATAAATAAATACATATGTATTGTATAAGTACGTAACACGGCCTCACGAGTTCCCTATGCACATATTCTCTATACACACAACTATTCGCACATAGCACTGGAATTGCACGATGGAACTTGGGAATAGAGGCCCCTATTATGAGTTGCATTCGATTTTCGATCTTCGCTGGCTATCGAAGACCGAAAGTGAAATTCGTATTATAGGGCATTCGCACGAGCGATTTTACAGGCAACAAAAGTTGAATACGAAGTTGAATGAGAAGTTGAAAATGAAAAAGTTGGCATCCCTATTCAGACGAGGCGATTTTCGATTCAACACGAATCGTTATTTACATTATTGAAAATGAATTTAAATCGCAAAATTTTATCAATTGGCGTAAATTTGGTAAGCCAAGCGTTGGTAGAAGTGCTTTTAGCGAAGCTGAAAGATAAAATAAGAGTAAAAAAGTAGAAAAGAAGAAAACGTATGTATACAGAACAGTGTTGGCATTTTTGGTACAATTGTACTTGTTTGATACAATTTCATTTACAATCTACTTTCCTACTACGCAGTACTTTTTAGTACAATTTTGTAATCAATACTAAAAATATATAGCTCTGAAAATTCACAGCAAGAAATTTTTTGTATTCTCTTTTGTTCACCTGTTCGTATTTACTTTTGTAAGTTTTGAAAAATGGCTTGAACGAACCAGTATAATATAGCCTATGCAAATTTTTAAAGAAACTTTTCGATACTAAATTTTAATTAAAACAAAATGTCGAAGTCAGCTTCATATAGAAACAAAGTCTTCGTTAGTTATAAGAAGAGATTTTCTTAAATATAATACGATATAATAAGACAACATACTTTCGTAAAAATTTCGAGCTTTATTAATATTCTTTAGTTTTTAGCCCATTCAATTTTAGTATAATAAAGTGCAAGTTTAAAGTAGCTGTTGAACTTGGCAATTTTTTTGTCGACGATGTCAGCTGTCAGAAAATTAGCAACACCTTCATCAAAGAAATATTAAAAAACTTAGTTATATTAAAATTTAATGGGCTAAAAAACCGCACACTTAAAATAAATCTACGAAATCGAATTAAAAAGTTCGAAATTTTTACGAAAGTGTGTTAGTTTTTTTTTAATGTTGCACAAAGTTTGAACCTTGGATTTGTACGGCATTTCTTAAAATATAAACAGTATTTAAAAAAAATAATTAAAATTGAATAATAATAAGATAAATGGTCAAATCTTGTCGTAAAGTTTTGATAAGCACTTGAAGTGCTATTAAAATGTCAAATTTTAGTACTGAATCCAAAGGAAAATGTCCCTTTTATCCATTAATAATAACTTAAATATGCTTTTTGTTAAGATGTATACCTGAAAATTTGTACATACATATTTGGGTTAAATGCAGTACATGTGCGCGTGGAATCAATTTGTAAAAGTGTAAAGTACGTAAACGTATGTACATAAACAATAAAACTTTCTCGTGAATACCATAAAATCATTGGTCTTGAAGGGAATATACTAAGAAAATATATGAGCGAATTAAAAAGTATATACAATTTATAGCCGAAAAGTACATTTTTTGTATAGATTTCGTACTGAAGGAACAATTTTATTTCCCAACACTGATACAGAATGTAAACAAACACAGGGTTGCAAGGAAAAAAAGTTGAACGAGCTCAAAGTTGGCTGGCGACCAACTTTGTTGAAACCGATTAGTTGAAAGGCCGTTCGGACGAGGCGATTTTTGCTTTCAACTAAAAGTTGCCTGTAAAATCGCCGCGTGCGAATGCCCTATTATGAGCTATGCAAGCGTGTCGAAATTTTCGTTGAGTATCGAATTTGTTTGTCGAACAGAATTTTGCTTTCGTTGGTGTAGCGAAATGTTAGAAAATTTTCTAAATGTATGCTTTGCATTTGTTTTCTTACTTTTTGGCGGCTAGACACTAATTTTAAATAATTTGTATTAATTTCAAGCAGTTGTAACGTCGTGAATAGTAAAAGATCGAAAGTCTGGTTTTACATATGAAAGAAAATCCCTATACTCTGTTGGCACGATTCATGGCACAATAAAAAGGTAGCAGCATCGTAGCAAATACAACAACTGCATGTATTTTGTTGTTGCTTGGGGTCCATAAAGTGTCAAAAGACAAATGTCAAATTTGCTGAGTTTGACAATTCAAAAGAAAAGCAAAATGGCCCGCAAGTCAATAAACGTGAGTATTGAAAATTATTATGTGAAATTTATAAACTTTTCAAAGAGCATTACAACGCCCTACGTTGTGATATATATGCGGAATATATGTATTATCATAACTAACTGATAAGTTTTTAATTATTTATAGTTATGGGCATGGTACAAGTTATGGGCGTTGTGGAGCAGAAGCAGCAGATGTGGCCAATGCTGTGGATGGTGGCCGGCCATGGTGCTCCTTTTCGGACTCACCCAGTCAACTGGAAACTACGCATGTACGTCGTGTAGCAGATAAACCTGATTATTCTTGGGAAGAATACAACTATGTGAGCTACATGATTTACTTCCCATTTTCATGCGCTATGCTACTGCTGAAGTCTTTCGCGGATACCATGCCAAGGGAAACTAAATACAAACGCAATACTGTAGGTTTAGTTTAAAGAGCAAACCAATTTCCTTCACATTTTTTTATATGCTATTATCTTCCGTAGAACGAAATACCAGAGAGTTCGGCTAGTGTCTTATCCCGTATATAGCATTTTCAGTTTAAATTAAACTGTTTTCAAATTAAATGAAACCTTTTTCAGGTTAAGCGAAACCTTTTTCAAATTAATTGAAACCTTTTTCAGATGAAGCGAAACCTTTTTCAAATTAAATGAAACCTTTTTCGGATTCAATGAAACTTTATTCAAATTAAATGAAACTTTTTTCAGGTTCAATGAAACTTTATTCAAACCAAATGAAACTTTTTTCAAATTAAATGAAACTTTATTCAAATTAAGTATTAAACCTTTTTGTAATCAAGGAACAGGAAATCAACTTAACCTATTAAGAGCCGTTTGCACCATGTCTGGCTAACACTAAAGGCTCTGTTATGCATACTTGGCATTGCTTGAGAGTTGTCACATAAGGAATCTGTTAAATGAGCTTCGCGTGTAAGCTGTTACCCAACGCACAGCATTACATACGTACAAGTCTGTTGGTTTTCGAATTCTACGTAAAAACTTGTACGTAACAAAGCCTTAACTGCCAGTTACACATCGTTATCGATGCCATACTTATATCAGTGAGTCGATAACGCCGATTATGATGTTTAACTGGGGGAATATTTTTATTGTTGCTACACGAATTCAAAGCTGTCAACTATTATTTTCTTAAGGGAGAAGAGGGAAATAAAGTACAAATACTCTCCCTTCTCACTCACTCGCTTAAGCGAAATGTAAAATTTGGCATTTGCATAACAATTGTCTAATTATTTTCTTCTAACTTAAACAAACTCTATGGAATAGAGCACAGTCTAATCACGGCAACATTCAACTTCGGTTAAAGAATAATTTTGACATGTCCCATTTCTCTTTTCCTTTTCACATCATCCTTTACATGTACTCCCGAAAACAGAGATATTTGAAGTTTTATAAAATGAATAAATTATATCATTTGCCTGGTTACCAAAACCCCTCGAAAACCACAACAAACCAACCAACCTGCCAAAGCCTTATTTTAAAAAGTGAAACTACCAATTTTGGTCCAATTGGACCGAAACGGCAACACTGTATTCAACATGCCTTGACCGTAAGGGAGAGTAACAGTTAATTCAAAGTAATCCAAAAAAGAAGTTTCATTTCATTTGAATAAAGTTTCATTTAATTTGAAAAAAGTTCATTTAATTTGAATAAAGTTTCACTGAATCTAAAAAAGGTTTCATTAAACTCGAAAAAGGTTTCGATAAACATGAAAAAGGTTTCATTTAATTTGAAAAAGGCTTCGCTTAACATGAAAAAGGTTTCATTTAATTTGAAAAAGGTTTCGCTTAATTTGAAAATGGTTTCATTTAAACTGAAAATGCTATAACATACACATGGTTTGGTGGTGGTTATGGCGTGGAAAGTTTAC
>NW_023458670.1:189084-194388 GCF_013731165.1 Rhagoletis pomonella
CGATCAGACACACTTGCGGTTCCAAACGCTGCAAGCCTTTCCAAGTGGACCACCTTCATCTTGTTTCTTGGTCTCCCAACGGTCTGGATCCGATACACTACGTCATTTAGCCGTTTTACGACCATATACGGACCTTCCCAGCTACATTGTAGTTTTGGGGACAAACCTTTCTTTCGTTGTGGATTGTACAGCAACACCAAATCTCCTTCCTGGAAACCCTCGGAATTCATCGCCTTATCATACCTGGCTTTCATCTTGTCACTCATAATTTGTGTGCGCTGTCTCACAAGAGCATGTATCTCTCTCAGCTCCTCTTCAAGGATGTTTGACGTCTCTTTTCCAATCCTTCTAGCATCACCAGTCACCCCAAACTTCAGATCACTAGGCAAACGGAGCTCACTGCCGAATACTACCCTTGCAGGAGTTTTACCCGTTGTTTCATGCGCTGCTGACCGGTATCCCATCAGGAACAAGGGTATGCGGACATCCCAATCTTTTTGATTCTTGTCCACGACCTTCCGCAAATGCTCTTCCAGGGTTCGGTTGAACCGTTCCACCATGCCGTCTGATTGGGGATGAAGAGCCGTCGTTCGAGTTTTCCGGATACCCAGTATCTGGCACATCTCTTGGAATACCGCCAACTCAAAATTTCTTCCGTGGTCAGAGTGCAGCTCTATAGGTACACCGTATCTCGCAACCCAATTGTAGGTGAATACCTCCGCTACTGTTTTAGCTTCCTGGTTTGGAATCGGGTATACCTCCGGCCATTTGCTAAAGTAGTCCATAACCACAAGGACGTATTTGTTTCCCTGTGCGCTCATAGGAAATGGACCGGCTACATCCATGGCAATCCGCTCGAAAGGTGCACCTGAGTTATATTGCTTCATCTGGCCATGACTTCTGGATTTCGGCCCCTTAGCTGCAATACACTCCGCGCAGTTAGCAATCCACTCTGCGACCGATTGCCGACAACCAACCCAATAGAACCTCTGCTTAACCTTCTCCAGGGTCTTCGTGATTCCCAGGTGCCCTCCACTAGGACCATTGTGGAATTCCTTGAGTATATCCGGAATTCTTACCCTTGGAACTACTATCAGGTTGCGGGAGCACTGGCCATCTTCACTTTCCCATACCCTATGCAAACAGCCAGATATTGGCCCGTAGTCATAGTCAAAATAAAGTCGACTTTAAAGTTAGTTGCAGCTTTTTGACATAATTTTCAATGGGATATCTGTCAAAAAAGCTGCAACTAACTTTAAAGTCGACTTTATTTTGACTATGACTATGGGCCATTAATTTTAAGCTGTTCCATTGTGCCCAGTACGCCTTTGCGATGGGGCTTTCCGCTGCTATTTGCTCCTTAGTTGGCCTCCTGTCCACCTCCAGTCCTTGCATCAAAAGCTCCAGATCTGGATCTTCCTGCTGACACTTTCATAGCTGTTCTTCCTTCCACTCTTCCGCTGGTGTTATTGTCGTTAGACGGACGTCTATAATGTCCTCTTTTTCCTCAGCTTTTGAGCAGTGTTTACATTCCAGGCTACATGGTCGGCGGGACATGGCATCAGCATTACCGTGGACACTTCCCTTGCGGTGCTCAATAGCGAAGTCATAACTTTGCAGTCTCTCAATCCACCGAGCTAGCTGTCCTACTGGATTCTTAAACTGTTGTAGCCACTTCAGCGCTGCATGGTCCGTTCGAACTCGGAAACGTTGCCCATAGAGGTACTTGTGGAAATGTTTGTGGAAATGTTCCTAGGTCTTGGCCAATCCTTTACTGCTTCAATCTTTTCCTTCGCAGCACAGATGCCCTCCGTTGTCACCTTGTGCCCTAAGTAGTTCACCTCCTTCCTGAACAGTGAGCACTTTTTAGGACTTAGCTTCAGACCAGCGCCAGCTATCCTCTGGAAAACTTCTTCCAAATTGTTCAGGTGTTCCTCAAAGCTTTTACCCAATACGATAATGTCGTCTAGATACACCAAACATGTTTTCCAATGCAGTCCTTTGAGCACATGGTCCATAAGTCCTTCAAAAGTGGCAGGAGCGTTGCATAATCCAAAGGGCATCACCGTGAATTGCCACAGACCGTCTCCAACGCTGAAAGCTGTCTTCTCCTTATCCTCGTCACGTACCTCCACTTGCCAGTCAACGAGTCCAGAGTGTCATCGATCCTGGGAAGAGGATAGCTGTCCTTTTTCGTCACATCGTTTAGTTTCCGGTAGTCTACGCAGAACCGCATTTGCCCATCCTTCTTCTTCACAAGTACTACCGGCGAACTCCATGGACTCGCTGATGGTTCAATCACACCACTCTCGCTCATTTCTTTTATTATTTGGCTAACAGTTTCACGTTTGGCAAGTGGAACACTCCGAGGAGCTTGACGGATTGGCCTTGCATCGCCAGTATCAATGCGATGTTTCACAACGTTAGTCCTGCCTGGTTTGTCGCCATCCTTGTCGAATATGTTGCAGTATCTTCGGAGAAATTCCTTAGCCTTGTGCTGGCATTTTTCTTCCAACCCTTCCGTCCATGCATTAATGTCTTCCGCAGTTGAAGATTGCCTCTACCTCTCGACATTGCCCCAGTACAGTTCCTCTTCGGAGTTTGACTGGTGATTTGAACTCATTGAGCACTCGAACTGGGATGCGTCCATCCTTTTGCGTCTTAGCCAAGGTTTTACCAATAAGTACGTCCGGTGTAGAATTTTGTGTTGTTTCAACAACCCACAATTTGTTTGTCCCACAATCTCCACCAATCTTTGCCCACACAACTGCTTCTGACTTCGGTGGAATCTGCTCGCTTTCCTCTAGGATCACTCGCTTGCTGCTGTATGGACCATCATACCCAAACCGAAGGGGCACTCCCATGTTGTTATACGTCATAGCCCTGTTCTTCATGTTGATCTGCATACCTTGATCAAGCAAGAAGTCTAATCCAATGATGACCTCATCCATAATCGCCGCGATAATGAACTTGTGTAACACCGTCACATTCCCTATTGCGACTTTGCATGTTACCTCTCCTACAACTTGGGTGTCCTCACCAGTTGCTGTCCTCAACCTTGCTCCAGGTAATGGCCTTACCTCTTTAGTGACCAAATCAGATCGAATGATGGAATGTGATGCGCCCGTATCCACAGTTAGTACTCGCTCATGTCCGTCCACATATCCACCAACAGTAACGTTGCTCGCCTTTCTGCCAATTCGCGAGACGGAGATTATGGGGCATTCAATTGCGGGAGCCAGCGCACGCCCCTTGCTGCTGGCTCGTTTTAGTTTAACGACTGACTGGAGTTGGATTCGTCTCCTTCAGTCCTGCGTTTGCGTCCTGCTGAATTGTTGAGCGCACTGGAGCTTGCGCTGCAATCGCGGGCGAAGTGGCCTGGCTTTCCACATTTAAAACATTTGCCAGAGCCATGCTTTTTCTCACCCAGCAGTTGGATTAGCTTCTTCAGCATTTCCTTTGTCTCGTCCGGTGTCTCCACTTCCACGCGATGTGCTTTGTAGGCTGGTCTACTTAGGAGCGCCGCCGTTTCACGCGTCTGAGCATACGAGACAGTTTCAGCAAATGTTGGCTTGGGATTCGCGTACGTCTCTCGCTTGGTATACACGTCCCGCATTCCGTTGATGAACCTCTGGATTTTTACTCTTTCGAGGTGCTCACCAGATGCATCTCCTATTGCCAAATGAGCCAACCTTTCAACCTCAGAGCCGAATTCCTGTAAAGTCTCATTGGATTTCTGGCAGCGATTCTCCAGTTCCATCTGGTAAATCTGTCTCCGGTGCTCGCTACCATAACGCCTTTCCACTGCAGCCATTAACGCATCGTAACTTTTCCTTTCACAGTCGGGAATAGTCTGCAAGATTTCTGCCGCAGGTCCTTTCAATGCAACGAATAGTGCAGCGGATTTATCCTCCATGCTCCAGTGATTTGCTGCAGCCGTTTTTTCGAACTGGAGCTTAAAGACCTGGAAAGGAATCGTGCCGTCAAAGGATGGGGTTTTTACCTTGGGTGCGCTCGTCCAAGTAGCTGGACGATTCAACTGTAAATCACGAAGACGACCTTCCCACTCCTCTACCTTTGTCTCGACTTTCTCCTGTCTCTCTTCGATTTTGTCCTGTATTTGTATAATTTTTGCATCCTGTGCTTCCAGCTGGGATGATATACGTATCTCTTGTGCCAGTAGCTGAGTTTCTAGCCGGGATGACACCTGCGCTGATACCTCTGAAGATATACGTGTCTCCAGCGTTTGCATCTGGGATGACAGCTGTGATGACATCTGTGACATGCGTGTATCCTGTGCTTGCATCTGTGACGACAGCTGTGATGACATCTGTGACATGGCAGCCAATAACGTTTTCATGTCTATAGCTGAACTTTTGCCTTTTGCTGTTGTTCAACCTTCCCGGATGTCTGCTGCATATCCTTCGACGAACAAGCAACTTCATCCTTCTGTTCGTCCCTTGCGGATGCCTCGTCAGGTTTACCCTGCAAGTCGTATTTGTCCACGTCGATGCCTTCAGCTTCCATAGCCTCCCGCCACCGGGATAACAATTCCACTTTTCTTCCGGAGGTGGCCAAATTACGCTTTTCCAACTCTTGTTTCAGCTCCTCAATCTTTTAGTATTGAATTTTCGCCATTTTCAGTAGTTTATCCTTCGGGATTTATTTAACAATCCCACTCATGACACCAATTGTTACGATTATCCTTGAAACCTCGTCCGGATTTCCCAAATCTCTCGGTTCGTATCGCTGGATTGTTAAATAAATGCAATCGATGACCAAATTGTAGTACAATTAACTTTATTGTACAACAAACAATTTACAATACTCGCTAATACAGTAAAAATACTTTACAATACTTGTTAAAGCAATAACAGTGCTTAACTAAACTTGGTAACACAATTAAACTTATATCTTGCTTATTCGCAACTCACTTCCCTGCTCACTTTACTTGTAGCTTGCTGTCTTGTAACTAACTCACCTCGCGGTGGCGGCGCCCTTATATACCTGCGCTGGCACTTATAGCAACTCTAGAACATTCTGAAGTTTATCGCTCATTCTCTTTCTCTCGCTGTTCGCAGTGTTCATCCAACTTGACTTTTCTCTTTGTGGAACATTCTACGTCATGCTTCGAACATTCTACCTATTTCTCGTTGTTCGCTTTGTGTTGCCGCAGTATTCGACACAGTATGAATATAAACAGATGCCGTTTGGTCTAAAAAATGGCCCAGGCGTTTTTAACCGTTTTATGAATTGGGTATTGGCGGATTTCATTCGCGAGGGTTCCGTTGTTATTTTTATGGA
>NW_023458671.1:0-28880 GCF_013731165.1 Rhagoletis pomonella
TGTAACCACAGCCTGTGATTGAAAACATAATCCTGTGTAGTTATCCTGCCCATCCATCGGCGTATCTGTCACTAACGCAAACATGTTCCCCAACATTGAAGCACAACATGAGTGAAAGCGAGTTGTAGCGCGAATGCGTGTTTGTGGGTGTTGTGTAAGTCATATATGTACGTATGTATACGTGAATACGTGTGATTGAATGTTGAGTGAAAGGTAAAGAAGATGTCCTCAGGTTGAAGTGGCGGGCACGATCGGCTGCCAAACCGCTACCAAAAATCAAACGATAGTCTACTGTTGATTGAAAAAGTAGTAAGGTGTGCGATTGTGAAAAAAACGTAAATTATTTTAAAGTTAGTAGGCATACTAAAGTCAAAGCCCGTTAAAACGGAGAAGGGCCGCTTAGAAAACCGTTTTGGATCCGGTCTGAAAGGTGGGGCACGATACTAGGGAATTAGTTAAAATAATTTGAGCTAATACAAATAATAAATATTAAAACATATAAAAAAAAAGCTAAAAAAAAATAAATAATATGGAGCTTAAAACTAGTAACCAAATGTTTATGAACATAAGAGACATACATAGGCATGCCTATGTGGGCACATAATGATGGCTAAACAACATAAACTAATATGTACATATAAACTCATATACATACTAAAGTTAAGAAATATCATGAAAACAAGAACGAAGTTGAACAGATAAAATGCAGGCATAGATAACTAATTTAAAATATTCACCAAACGGAAGAAGCATCTTAACTAAAAGAAAGTAAATTCTGTAGGTCACCACTAGGGAGGAGTTCCACCAGGAGACAAAAGAAAACCTTGATATTTGAGTTGGGTCGTTCATCCTCTAAAGTATTTGGATAACCATCTGGTCGCGAAGTACATAAGTCGCATCAAGGCAATAACCTGAGCTACATATGCGGAGTAACTATAAACCAAAATAAGCAGACACACAACGTAAATACTTGTCGAGCAATTGGATCGCCGCGGGAATTCTGAGTGGGAGCCTCCACGCACTCTCATCCAGGCGCTCTCAAAGTGGGACGTATTGGTGTCTGTCATCACTTGTTGCTTTGGACATCATTTTCTTTTTACCCTAAGTTTTATTAATTTCCTTCTATATGTCTCTTCGGGTTCTTTCTTTTTTTTGCACGCGCATTTGGATATTTCTCTCTATTTAATGCCTTCTCAAATTTTATACTTTTTAAAAAAAAGGAAATCACCAAGTTTTAATTTTAAGTTCACCTCGCAGTTAAATATTTTTCCAAGCTTCCCCAAAGATTTATGGCTAACTCATAGGTGGACACACATGTAATTTTAAGTAAGGTTAGCCAACGTATAGGTTAACTAACGTATTTTCTTTGCTCACCAAGATTTTCTTTTGTTTCCATTTTTTTTCTTCCGAGATTCGCATGCTTTTCGTAGCTTTCCCATTAGTTATTTCTAGTGCCCAGGTTGTTAAATAATCCATTTAATCCTATTTATAGTTTTTTTAGGTTTATTCGGAGTTTTAAAGTAGAATTTCTTTGAAAAGAGTTAGAACATATAATGACCCGTCCGAGCGCGTGGTTTGAATGAATGCATCATTTTGACATTTCATGTAGTAAACCCCAATTTATTACCTCTACCTACATTACACGTACTCTCTCACTATAGCCACTGGAAAGCCTTCTTTCCACCTGCTTTATAAGTCTCTCGTTTTCAGCTGATCCGTCTCCCACATGCAGGCGCCTTCATCGTTGGAGAGTTCGGTAAGTGCTAGTGTATAAGATTATATACGTAGAGGGCAAAGCACGCACATACATATGTACATGCATTTGTATGCACGTATATATGTATTTGCATGAGTATCTACATACGGTTGACTGCTAAGTGAGAAAACGAAAAGAATCTGTACATAGAGGCAATAGGTTCAGGATTGCACCACAGTAGTGGCATTATTATTGTGTACGGGCTCGGTAGAGTAAGCACGAACATAGACCTACTTTGAAATTGAATAAACCACCCTTAGGTTAGTTTAGGACCAAGAATGAGATCAATAGTATTAAAAAAAAAAAAAAAATAATAATAATAATATATATACATATATAACTAAAAGTTTTGTTACTTTCGCCGTCGAAGTCAGTACGAATATAGGGACAGGTGTACTTAGGTAGGAAAAAGGCTCATTGAATAACTTACGAGGCACTTGAATTTAGTAATATTAAGGGTTTATGAGTATTGTATTAGTAGTATAACTAATGAATTTGGAATAAATATTGTTAAGTTTTTTTGTTTGGCTAGCAAAATAAAGAAAAAGTATGTTCATGTCGCGAAATTAGAAAAGGAGGTCTAAGGATGTGTGCTTAAATAAATTGGGTTGGTGTGGGTGTTGCACTAGAGCAATGGAGGGGAAATGGATGCTTCTGATTTATGGAGCCAATGACAGGGACATGACCGCTTAAAAAAAAACTACGGACTCTTGTCAGGATCAGGGGACTTTGCGATCGGTGGGAGTCACAGCAAGGTCCAAGGCTACGACGTGTAGAAGGGGAGGGTTGACTCCACCTGACGGGACAGGCCTCTCTATCTTTCCGTCTATTGTAAACTTCATGCATTAATGTATTTCTTCATACACAGGGGCAAGAACTAAATAAGTGTTAACGTAGCTGAAGGTATGGCCAGTGGTAATGAGCCCCCCCATTCCGACGAGTTTAGCCTGGGCTCGCCACCATGCCTCCATGCCACCGAGCCGTCCCCCGCCAGCCAGTTACGTAACATGTTGTGGTTGTCACCTTTGGCAACCCTTTAAACAATGCTTACCCACGCATACATACGCACACACGTATACGATACTTGGCCAATTTATTTGTTCAATACAAACAGTTGCCAACGAATTGCTTTTCGCCGTTGTAAGTAGTAAACAACCAACAAACGCTGAACACGAACGGAATCAAAAAATCACAAGAAAATAACACACAAATCGAATTGAATGCACGGGTGAAAAATTGGGATGCCGCACAAGGCAACGTATTAGCGCAATCGGCTGAAATTGCAAATGTAATTGCACTTCGCGTGCTGCAAGCAAACATATCAGCGCCTTGGTGCCTTATAGCCAGCATCAATTTTCGCACTATTCACCTAAAATACTAAAAACACCGTATGCACTTACAAGATGGGGGTTTTTCTTCTACTTTACAGTGTGAAGAACTGCTAGTGAATCAACATGAAATTGGAATACGATACAAATCCATTCAAGCGACCGATGAATGCGCTACAAAAACAATGGCACCGTATACTTATTGCACGACGTGTTGGCTTTGGACCGCCAAGCCCAACGAGTAATGGCAACCAAATGCAAACCTAGTAAGTAGCAGACAAATAAAGAGTGAATACACAAAGAGAGGGGCGAGAGAGAGCGAGTGGAGAAGTGCAAATTTTGTATTAGATAATCGTAATAGGAATCTCCAGCAACAGTGGGACAATCAAAGTGGCAGTGTGGCAGTAAGCACATGGAAGGGTAGAAGAGTGAAGCCTGCCGCTGTGACACGAATTGTTGCATCAACAACATCGGTGTTACGCTGCTTTTCCTCCTACTTAGCCTCGTGTGTACTTTGTTGCTGCCTTGTTAGCTGAGCAGCGCGGTGCAGCACAGGAAGACAGCGTAAAAGCGCAACAAATATTTTTAGATTTCGTCAGGAAATTGCATTTCCTTACTGCCTCGTTTACCTTGATTTTATTTGTTTCCTCGCGCAACCTGCTTTCGATCATTCAGTGCACATCCTTAGCCGTTCATCCTTAGCTGCCACATGTTCTTGTGCGGTTTGTGCTGCTTGCTGCTGGCGGCGTTGATCCATGTTCCACACTAGTTAGCGCTCTTGTACGTGTACAACCAGGGTTCGGATTTGCCTCATTTTGGCCCCTCGCTCGCTCGTTAGTTTGCTCTGAGTTAGCGCAACTCACGAGGAACACGCGAGGCTGTTTGCAAATGAGCACTCGTTAGGTACGAGCGCACACGATGAGTAGCCAGCGAGCGAGTAAGCAAACGAGGGCGGCGCAAGAGTAGAGCAGCAAGCAAACGAGGGCCTCATTAGCTCTGCCCTCGCGAGAGGGGCGTTGCGAGCGAGGCACTCATTTGCAGCAGCAGATGAGCGAGGCGAGTAAACGAGCGAGGGAAATGAGGAAAGCAGATTAGACAGGCAAACGGGTTGTTTGGTCAGCAAAAATGTATGGGATAAAAATTGCATCAACTAAGAATTTAGAGCAAACGATTTTATGCACACATGTAGATATGTATATACATACATATATACACATATGTATGTATTTATTTGTGTATATATTTTCATGCACAGAAGAATAGATGCGTCCTATTTTTGCCAGTTTTATCTACTAGGTAGGCTCATATGTGCATACATATATATTACTATGTACTTATACGCACGTATTATTCGCAAATAACAATTTGCAAAATGGTAAAATTTGCCGTATAAACGCTGAGTTAACTTTTTATTTGCAAATAACTAAATCACGCAAATAAGTATTGATTAGTGCTACTATTTGCAAATAAGCGCAAGACGCCGCCAGTCTTAGGTTTATTTTCTTTTTCGATTATCTTATTGCCTTTTTATAATCAAGACGTTGCCATTTTTAACTTTATTTTCTTTTTCGATTGTCATATTATTGCCTTTTTATAATCAGGCAATATTAAAAAAGAATTTTTCACCATCGAATAAACAGTGAGTTAGGTATTTGCAAATTATTTTTATTTGCAAATAGCTTACGTATAAACGTAGTATATGTAGGTATAGTTTTTTTAATTTTCAATAGCTTATAAAATTTCAACTTATACACTTAGGTCTCTTTTTATGTGGTTCTTTTTTATGCGGATGTGAATTTATGAGGTTTTTCAAACATTTTTTTCGCTGTATCGATTTTGCTTCTTTGAGAGTTTTTATTACTTTTTTTGCAATCAATTTTTCTTACATAATTCATGTATTTTTTATGATATTTTTTGTTTTGGTTAAAATACAGAAGTGAAGAAATAAATTGTTTTTTTTTTTTGTTTTTTTGAAGTATCTGAATTTATGCGGGTTTTGAAAATGCTGGAACGCATCTCCTGTTCTTGTATGAAATTAAAGAACTTTTTTATGCGGCTTTCTGAAGAACGCATCTACCGCATAAAAAAGACCTAAGTGTACATGAGAGACAGACCATACAAGTCCAAGCAAGTTTCATACTTTGTAAAAAAATTTGAAAATTTCAACAAAGTTTTAAACTTTTTAATCACATTTATATGTAGAGCAATGCTTGGTGTGTAGTTTTATAGCATAAATATATCATTCTCACTCGAAAAATATCATAATTGTGTTTTTTTAATAATTTTGGAAACATTTCAAGTAGAATGTTCATATTTTTCCCATTTTGGTGCCTATGTCTGCATACATACTAGGTAGCATCCATGGGCGGAGGGTAGGGAAAATCCGGGAAACGCAAACGAGCGAGCATATAAAGCGGGTAAACCAAACGGGGGCGATGTGAAGTAGGTAAAAGCTGAGTGGACAAAGGGGAAAAAACGAGACATCAAAGGCAAACAATTTACTCAGGCAGGCAAACGAAGTAACGTAATGGTAAGTACATATATACGGTGGACGGCTGCTTTGAAATTCAACGCCAACGCAACGCCAAAGTTGTATGTGAACCGGCCTCTATTCTTTGTTTACGCAAATACATATCCATACATACATACATACATGTACATATGTCCTTGAACAACAGGCCACAAATAAATCTTTTCTCCAAGGATTATATTTCATTCAGGTATACAGCATAACTGCTACAAGTAGCAAACTATTTTGGGGTGCTAACAAGTGCTTACTTGTTTTTTGTTTCTGCGGCACAAACGATTATCTATACTATCTTCGTTACTTACTTTTCTCTGTAAAGGCAAAATACATGCATATGTACATACATACATACATATCTGTGTTCATATGGAAAAGTAGCTTATGTCGAAAGGCTGGCTTTAGTATAAATCGGCATTCGCAGCATACGATTGCGAATGACTCACTGGCGGTAAGCCGTTGAACAACTTTTAGCAAATAAACGTGGAAGAAATAGTTCCGATACTAGCAAGTCAATATTCTTATTAAGTCTCATCAAAAAATTCCTTGCCGTTTAAAAAATAAAGGGATTGCCGCATTATACTAAAGCCAACCTTTCGACATAAGCTACTTTTCCATACGAACACAGATATATAAATATGCATGTTATGTATGTATATAACTCTAAAAAATATCTCATTCCATAATCTGTGCTTACGTATGTAATAAATTTTATTTGTTGTTTTAAAAGCTGCCCTAATATCGAGCCCTAACCGCCGAAATAACGTAAGCGACATTTTTTTCAAAATTTTCTTTTTGATGCAGAAATATTCCTAGAGCATCTAGGTACATTTCTGCATCAAAAATAAAATTTTGAAAAAAATGTCGCTTACGTTATTTTGGCGGTTAGGGCTCGATATAATATTCACATATTTATATGCATATGTACATATGTACATACAATTATTAACATACTTTCGTACATAATCTATTGACATACATTCCCACATTTTTATGCACAAAAATGCATGTGTTGTATAGTGCACTCACTCCTCGCTCACTCGTCTTACCTAGCAGAGCGAGTATGCAGACAGCTACTCCCCTCGTACTGCGAGTGAGGCAACACACAACAGCCTCGCTCGTTTAATAGGAGCGCGAGGTAACAAGCAGCGCTCGCTCGTTTGGCGAGCGAGGCAAACTTCTCGTGCCTCGCCTCATTGCTGCTACGAGTACGAGATGCGTGCGCCTCGTTGTCTGCGAGGCATTGAGTAGGAGTTTGCTCGCTTGCTCGCTCGAACTCCGAGTTTTTGCCCACCCTGTGTACAACACAGCACAGCGTTGCACAGTTGTCATACTTAGTCGCAAATCCCTTACGACCAACAGCGATGCACCCGTGCATACAGAGTTTTACATCGCATCTACTCACCTGTACCCCCGCCGGGGTATTGTTGGAAAATGGCTTTACCTTTATTTTTATGTGGTTTATATTCTTCGGTTTACTTTGTGCTTAGTGCTCTTGCTCGATTCATCTTCTCGAGTTTTGTATGCGCTCAGCAAATATTTTCATTTCATATTTCGCATCATTGTCCTTTTATTTAACTTTTATTTGCACCGTTGCTCTTGACTGCTGCCTCCACCGGCGCGCCGGTAATCCATCGATGTACATACATATCTGCACAATTCAACTTCTTCTTTCCGATTTCCTCACTATCTCCTGCATCTTTTTGTCGCTTTGCTCTTTTCCTGTTGTGTACCTGCAGCCAAGAAGTTTGCCAAAGGTGTTACATGGATGCATTCCGTCGTTACAATGCTGAGTTCCGCAAGGAAGTACAACAACATGAAGTCATGCAACCGACTGCCATCGATGCGATGCGTGTTCACAGGTATGTATGTATTTTTCGTAGTAGATTGGATAATTTTTACAAGGCAAAAATAGTATTTGAAGTATCACAGATGCAAATAATAATTTGAGCAGAGAACTGCTGTAGGAAAATATGTCAATATAGTGATAAAATATAATCTACATATAAATGTAGTATTTTCAAGTGTTATTGAGCTTTATACCACGAATTTATTCTTTAGAAAATAGCAACAAAGTCTATCCTTTTTGAACATATTTAAATGAAATGTTGTTTGTTGGTAAGAGCATCACTGACGAAGGACTGCACCCACAATACTAGTTTGTGTATAACACGGTTGGTAGTAATCTGATCTGATAGCTCAAGAGCTTGGTTCAAGGTCCCATTTGGCTCATTATTTATATTAGTTGGTTTCCACATAAGAAATAGATTTGCAAAAAAATTGTGTGTGGATCCCACGCAAACTGAAGTGAAACTTCTTTCCCTGTTACCCCTATTACCCGCATGCAGCTAAAACGCCAAAATTTCATTCGGCATTTTAAACAGGTAGCAGCACTCTTAAAAAACCGAAAAAATATTGAAAATATTGGTCAGAGTTATGTATAAGCGAGCCGTGTGCTAATTTTAATATAAATCCGTTGAGCCGTTTCTGAGGGAAAGAGGACAAGTCTCGCATGGTTCGGTTGCTCTAATTTCAAATCACCCTGTCTCGATAAAAAGTTCTAACTTCAAAAAATAAAACGGTTTAACATATCAGTTTTGAATTTGAAAGGAATGGTGCAGATCAGAGATCTTCATAAAAAATATATATAGTAAGATAGATATGACATTAGGAATACGTGGCAACCCTAATCAATAGTATTTTAAAATTAAAGCTTTCATAAAACTGCTTCGTTTGACACTCATTTAAATATATCATATATGTACACATCTTTAGTATAAGTTAGAAACAATGAACTTTTCTTAAATCTTTTTCATCTGACATTGGTATCAATTAATTACTGAATTAATTTGAATTTGGTTTTTCAAATACGTGGCAATCCTTCTAAGTATAGTTCAGGTAATAAGCCTTTCCAAACACATTTCGTTTGACACCCATCTTGATAATCCAATTAACTTATTTAATAATTTGAATTCACCTTTTTTAATTGGTGGCAACCTTCTTAAAATACCCTGAAAAATATTTTTAATGTTGAACTTAAGGCTTGCTGCATGTAGTTAAGAAACAAAGTTTTTTCAAAAACATTTCGAATGATACCCATGTTGTAATAATTGATTTAAATTGTCAACCAAATGATATTACGAAGCTTTGAAACACAGCGTGGAAGACAGAGTAACTAGCTAGTGTTTAGTGATTAAGTTCTATAGTAAACCCCATACCCCTACTCGGCTACCATGATCGGTCTTGGAGACATCAGCGTACATACCAAATATGGCGCGCCGGGGTTTTTGGCCATTCATTGTCAGTGTTATCATTGAAAATATACCACGGAACGCACAAGTCCACCACAAAGCCAATGATCCGTTATTCTATAATCCTTTAAATGGATGTGTGTACTTACTTCTAATGCAATTTTAAAGATGCCGAGAACTAAGAGCAAATAAAATTCTTTACTGAGCTCTCAACCCACTCAAGTTGAAGAACTTTCACTAATTTTATTGCTTTTGCCGCAAATAAGCAAATGGGTCAACCCACTCCTACACAAGCGCTACTTAGCCCTCTGAACACTTTCTCGATACTTTGTAAAGTTTTGAAACATTTGGAATCGACACCTTCACAAAAAAACAAAGGAATCCTCAGCGAGTTAAATTAACTGCAATCCAACAACGCTAAGTATTTCCTTCAACCTTTGTTGACCCTCTTAGCTTAACTCGCTTTTAACACCAAAAACTGAAGCGCCAAAAAGGCTATTGCTGCCAAACGTAAAAACAACAAACACCGCTTGTTTAGTTTTTGTTGTAGTGTCGCAATTAACTATATGGATGTACAATTTTCTAACAAACGTTGAGGTACACACACTTTTGTAAAACAACAGCAAAAGCAACAACTGAAGTAGCATTTTAAGCATATTTGACATATTTTAATACTCAAAGCTAAAACTGAATCGGTATTTTTTGTACTTTATTCACTCCGCAGAACCTTCGCCATCACAACACTTTGGCCGCCATTGGAACACTGGAACAATTGGAGAATGTTTTGAGTGTCAAAGAACGACGTCGTTTAGAGGAGATACTCAAACGCGAAACAAAGCATAGATAAAACAAGTAAGAGCAGCGCTGTTTTCGGCTATGCCGAAGGCTTCATACCTTTCATGAACATCTGCAAATTTTACTTTGACAGATTACTGCTTTTGAATACATCTGCATACATCGATAGAGGAGTTACATACTTATATAAAAAATCGCATCTAAACAATCAGAGGTATGGAAATATACTTTATATGACACCAATCTAAGTGATTTTCACCGCTATGTGATCGGTATGTAAACCGGTAACACAATTTATTGGGTTTAGTTTCCTACATAAAGGAGATATATCGCAAAAACTGGTATCTGAACAATCAGTGCTATAGGAGATAAAGCTTATGCAGCATAGATTTTGACGATTTTCTCAGTAGACTTTGTATTATTATTTATAAAAAATCTTACGAAATTTATCGGTTTTAGCTGTTCAAATAAAGGAGTTTTACAGTAAAATCCCATATCTGAACAATCAGATGTATGGAAGATATATGTTGTAGTCATCCGATCCTTGTTATTTTCACTGTAAGTATTCTGTTAATAATGAGTGCAAATGGTGCGAAATTTTATGTTCCTAGCTGCATAAATGGAGGAGTTATGATAAAAGACCTCATATCTGAACAATCAGTTGTATGGGGGCTGCAGGTTATAGTGACCCGATCTTTATTATTTTCGAAGTAAGTCTTCTGTTGATAATGAGTGAAAACAGCGCGAAATTTCATGGTCCTAGCTACATAAATGGATGAATTATAACGAAAAATCTCATATCTGAACAATCAGTTGTATGGGAGCTATAGGTTATAGTTACCTGATCTTTTTAATTTTCACTGTAAGTTTTCTGTAGATAATTATTGAAAACAGTGCGGAATTTCATGTTCCTAGCTATATAAATGGAGGAGTTATAACGCAAAATTTTATATCTGAACAATCCGTTGTATGGGAGCTATAGGTTATAGTGACCCGATCTTTGTAATTTTCACTATAAGTATTCTGTTGATAATGGGTGCAAGTATTGCAAAATTTCATGTTCGTAGCTGCATAAATGGAGAAGTTATAATGAAAAATCTCATATCTGAACAATCAGTTGTATGGGAGCTATATGTTATAGTGGTCCGATTCTTCCGGTTCCGACAAATGATTAATACATTATAAAAATACACCCACCTACCAAATTTCATCCGGATATCTCGAAAACTGAGAGACTAGATTGCATACAAACAGACAGACAGACGGACAGACGGACAGACGGACAGACGGACATGGCTAAATCAACTCAGCTCGACGTTCTGATCATATAAGTATACATTTTCATGGGTCTATCTCTTTTTGTTCTGGTACTTACAAACATCGGACCAAAGTTATAATACCATTTCATGCTCATGAAAGGTATAATGACAGTGAAGCTGTATTGGTAATGTGGTAGTTCTGGCTTGATGGGAAGGAGGAAGGGGGAATGAAAAACGTTAAATCAACAAAAAGTAGTGGAAATGGAAGAGAAGTGATTATCAGGTAGCGGTTAAGTAGCAGATGTCGACGAAGGTGGCTTCCATAGAAGCAGATCGTAATTCCAATCGTTGATATGGTCAGAAATGTAATAGGAATTCCGATTTGTATGTGGAGCATTAGAAGCAATTTGTTTTAAGTTAAATTTCTAGAGCAAAGAGAACTAACAGTTCTGGCACAAGAATTTGTGTATTTAATTGAATAATTTATTCAAACATTTTTATAGTGCATATAGATATATGCATTTATTTGAGCAATCTTTTAATCATTGCTAAATGAACTGTTAGAAAGCTTTAAAATTAGGAGAACGAAGGTAGTCGCCTACGCTGATGACTTGGCTGTACTACTTTCCAGAAAATTCTTGCAAACAATGAGTTAGCTGATGGAATCAGCAATGGAGAGTATTTCCAACTGAGCATAAAACAAAATGGCTAGAAGTTCACCCTTCCAGAAAAGAACTTGTCTCGTGCACAAGGCAAAAAAAAAATCCAGAATTCCCCTACACAAAGCTGGACGGGACTAGTCTGAACCTTTCACCTCCGAGGTGAAATATTTAGCGATTATCCTTGACCCCAAACTAGCGCAGAGGCGCAAAGTAGAAAAAAGAGCAAAGAAAGATCTCGCAGTGTACTATACCTGTAAAAGGGCTTTCGGGAAAACAGGGCGCCGTCACTGCATATCATTCACGGTATGTACACCACAGTTATTCGACCGATTTTAACCTATGGAGCGCTGGTCTGATGGAAAGCACTTGATAAAAGCAGCAATCAGAGAATAACTGGAAGAGTGCACAGACTCGCAAGCCTCGGTATATCAGGCGCCGTGAGAAGCGCATCACAACAAGGAGTACACATGATGTTTTACTTGAAGGGCCCTTAAATCAATCAAATTAATTACGTCATCCTGGGATTTTAATTTTAAGATTCCCATACACTTTCCAACCCGAGAGATTGGGAAGATATTTCCATCTAGAAATATGAAAAAGGGAGTCGGCTCGGGTCTGTACTCCAAGCACATTCAAATAAGGCAGTTATACCGCCTGCCTGATAACCGCAGTGTCTTTTAGGCGCAGATATTTACATAGAGAAGGCGGCTTACGGGGTAGTCAGTCTCTGTTCGGGAACGTCGGTATATTCGTTGACAGTCAGGCGGCATTGAAAACACTAGGCTTCATGGTAGCAAAGTCGAAAGCAGTTCGGAAATATCATGCAACGCTGTCTTCACTTAGTCACATCAAAAACCTCTCTCTGCTGGGTACCTGGACAAAGCAAAATAGAAGGAAATACATTTTCGAAGCGTTGCAGAAAAAAGCATCGCATTTAAAGAATGCAGGAGCCGAAATATTTGGTGAATACTTTCGACTAACGATCTCGATACTCTATAATTATCTGAAGCTTATGATACTTCGCTTAATGAGCAAACCAGCTCCAAAGTGTCAAGAGTTTGTTCATAGTGGAAAAGGATCTAAGTTTTTATTTAATCTAAGAATTTCATCCATTCGTTCAGGAATGCAGAAGTATCCGAAACTACATACATTCAATTGGTGGGGATCGCTTAAACTAGAAGAATAGCACATTTTCCATTCAGCTGATATATGAAGATAGGTATTTGAGAGCCGGTATACGGATAAACACCGGTAAAGGTCAAAGGACAAAAACTCCTGTGGACGGAATGAAAAAAGAAAATATCGCAACAAGCTCCTTAGCATTACCAGCAGAAAAGTTTCCATACCAAGCGTGTTCTTCTTTTTGAATGGCGCAGTAACCACTTAAGCGATGTTGGCCGAGTCCAACAAAGCACGGTAGTCGTTTCTCTACTTTGCCAACTGACGCCAATTGGGAATGCCAAGTTTGGTATTAAATCTGAGGGGGAGATACCAAATTCAGATACCGCGGCATATAGACAATTTTTTTTCGTGCTAACGAAAGCTGCTTTGAAGTCAACAAATAGATGATAACTCGATACTATACTCGCGAATCTTCTCCAATATTTGGCGTACTGTGAATATCTGGTCTATGAAAAATATATATATCTACTCTCCTTTCCAGGTCTAAAGCCACACTGATAGGGCCCAATCAGTTCGTTGATCGGTGGGCCTTAGCCTTTTATACAATACGCTCGATAAGAGCTTGTAACCTATGCTTGGAAGGCTGATCCCGCGGTAGTTGACGCGTATGGCGGGGTCACCTTTCTTGTGGATTGGGCTGGGAGCACTTAAATGCCAGCCTTCAACAGAACATATTCTGAAAATGATCGATATGTTGAAGAATCTCGCTTGAACAGTTGTAGACGTGGCATGGCCCTAGACATTTAGTGCCTTGCCGCGTCCATCGCATTTTTTTTTTTGGATGGTGGTGATGTCAGCTGTACGAGGACATCTATCAGCCGGGCAGGAGCACTATCCCCATCAAATGTCCAGACATTACAGGTGTTTGCCCTTAAATCGTAGTCCTTTAAACGGTTTCCGCAGTCTTCATCAAAAAGAAGGTATCTTATCCGAGGCTTGGTATATATTTTTTTTAATATTTTTTACATGGCGAGCCCCAAACCGCAGCGCAGGCGAGGTCTCACGTAATCAGAAGATACGTGGATATAAATATCTGGACACGTCTGCCCACTCCCTGTTGAATGGCAGTCGAAAGCTTGCTTCACTTACGTGGACTTCTAAGCACGGAACCCTCCTTCACGGGTCTACTTATAAGCTTTTTGAGCTTAGCGTGCGAGGAGAGGTTTGGTGTAGTTTGGCTCTGGAAGTTTGCCCGGCGAGATTGCTAACAAAACCTATGCTGATTAAAGCTTGTTTTAATAAGTTGAAAAACAAAAGTTGAAAAAAATCGTGGGCAGTTTTTACGAAATAATGAGAATCTCAATTTAAATAAAACACATATTGAAAAAGGCTTGAGTACTAGGTACTCATAAAATTTGATGTGTAGACATCTGCGTCCCAAACTAATTTCAAAATGATCCCGTAAAAGTCCCGAACTAGCCTATAGAAAGCCCTGATCTAGTCACGCACTAATTCTGAATTTCTTCCGAACTAGCCCCGAGAAGGTTTTAAACTACGCCCAAACTAGTCCCGAAGTGATCTACACCTTTTCAACCCAGTAATGAGAAATCGTAAGTTTATAATGAGAAAACGTAAACTGTATTGAGAATAAATAACTTTCTATTGATAAAACGTACATTATAATAAGAAAACGTAAGTGTATAATGAGAAAACAGAAATTTCAATGAGAAAAAGTAAACTGATATTGAGATAACGTAGATTTATAATGAGAAAGGGTAAATTTGTAATAAGAAAACGTAAATTTATAACGAGAATACGTAAATAAGTAAGGAGAACTGGGTTTCTTCCATTATTTGTGGTTCTGACGTTATTCACCCACTCTCATGTTTTGCAACGCAAGTGCATCTGCGTGCAATGTTGTTGTGTGCTGCACAGCTCTTGCGCAATCCCCTCCTGATAGTTTTTTTTTTGCTTTTGTACGAGCTGCAGGATGCAATCACTGCAGCTGCTGGCTGTGCAGGAACCTCTCCTTCGGTAAATGAACAAAGTAATTGATGCTGTAATGGCACCTATAACGTGGACATTTTGACCACGCGCAGCTGGTATTGCTTGTAACAAAATGAAACTAGTCTCGTCAATCCAAACAATTTGTTTTCCTTGCTCTATGAAGGCATTTAGCTTCCGGACATATATGCTCTTTTCTCTCTATTTCACTTTTTTCACACTATAGCACATTCTCAACAGCTGTTGTGCTAACTTCGACACCAAAAACCCTGAACAGTTTTTGTTTTATCTGAAGTAGGGTTAGTCCGCAATCCTCCTCCAGCCATTCAACAATTTTTGATAAATGATCATTCACAATTTTTTTTGGCCTTTCATTAGTTTTTTGTTTCATTGTGCTGCTTCCACTGCAAATCCATCGAAGTGTAGTTAACACCAAGGTTAAGAGCAAGCTTGACCCAATCTTCTCCTCGTGTAGTAAATAGCATTCACCACCCTTTCCCTGTCTTGTTCGCTATTTTTTTTATACATTTTCCTCTCGCAATTTTGTGTTCCTGGAAAAATTAAGATAATTACGTCATTATGCAGAAACGAAAAGCTACTTCGGAATACTTATGAATATCAAAACTCACTAACAATATTACTTCTGTATATCGGGCACGCCTCGTTCCGCGATAGAATTGGTGCAATACACTTTGAATGAAATAAATATTTGCAGTTTAATACACGCGAAACACTGCTATACTTCATATTTGTAAGACAAATCGCACAATCGTCTTGAAACTGCATTTTTACGTGCAAGTGCCTATATGTAGTTATGTTTCGTTGGGCACCATGAAAAAACTACGAGTGAAATTTTTTCCGGACGCCTTCAAAACCTTAAACTAATAAATCCGATCTCATATGAATTAACGATTTCTCATTATAAATTTACGTTTTCTCATTTTAAATTTATATTTTCTCATTATCAATTAACTTTTTCTCATTACTTTTTACGTTTTCTCATTATTAATTTACGTATTCTGAATATAATTTATGTTTTATCAGTACAAATTTCTCTTTTCTTTATACAATTTACGTTTTCTCAATATAAATGTTTGTTTTCTCATTATAACTTATGTTTTCTCATTACTGGGTTGAAAAGGTGTAGAAGGAAGGCTAAAGATAGTTGAAGAAGTTTGCATCTCAAAAGAACTTTGGGTAGCTTCAGTTAGAACTATACATCTTAGTATAAACGCCATCACCGTTAACTAACTAACCTCATCCTGATACGCCAAGCTGGCAGCATATTAACTTGATTACCCATTTGAAGAAATTAACTTTGTTGTTTCATTGTCTTATGTATTTGCATAGGAATCACCTTGCGCGTTCCCACAAAGATATGAAAAATCACGAAAATTAAAAAAAGTGAACAGCGCAAAGTGTAGGCTGCTTTTTGAAAAAAATAACTGTTGTTTTATGGTTTTCACCGAGTACACAAAACAAAGTATAAACAAACAAAGTAACCACCAAACAATACACCAATTATGCGCCGCCACAACCACCACCACAGCAGCAGTGTTTGCCCAATAACCGGCACAATGTTTTTGTTTGTTGTACGATGGTCTGTGAGGAGGTGGTAGCGGCGGTTAACGCTTGAATGAAATGTAAACAAAATGCGTAAATATTGGCAAAATGCTAACATTCCACGGCCACTGTTTGTCGACATTCATATTTTCTTGCAACGTTGAGAGGAAATAAAATTTCTGAAGAGGCGAAGTGGGAAAGTTTTGGTGCTGCACAGTGGTCGAAAATCCCAAATAACGCCCCAAAACTACTGAACGTATATTAAAGTTGTTGAAATATACAGACCTGAAAGTTTTCGGGGTCGCTGAATTCGAAAATGATGTTCGTTTTTCGAAATTCAAAATGGCGGCCACAAAATGGCGGCCAACTGTCATGAAAAAATCGTGTTTCGAGTCGAAATCAACTGATACATACGTTTTCGAGGTCGCTGAACTCGAAATTGATGTCTATTTTTCAAAAATCAAAATGGCGGCTACAAAATGGCGGCCAACTGTCATAAAAACATCGTGTTTCGAGTCGAAATCAACTGATACATACATTTTCGAGGTCGCTGAACTCGAAAATGATGTCCATTTTTCAAAAATCAAAATGGCGGCTACAGAAAAGCTATATAATTTAGTATTCACTACATGTTTGAGGTCAACTCCATAAATAACGGGAATAAAACGTGAGGAAAATTATTTATGAACTTTTTTTTGTTTAGAAAATGCCACATCGCACTCTAGTCATCGCTATCGTTCTCAGAACTACTGCTATCGTGTTCCCTTTGGGTCTCGTTATCGCTATCAGTATCATGGTTCTCGCTTTTCTCATAACTCAACAATGCAAGCGCCTCGGAAGATAATGCCTTCCCTTTTTTCGGCTTTAACTTCCTCAAACTAGAAATATAGGGATCAGAAGATACCAAAAGCAAATGGAATATGTCTTCCATTGTACTTTTTCTAGAACATTTCCGCGAAAAGTGTTCCCTGTAATTCCTAATGTCTTTGTTTCGGGCTTCTTGTGCCTCTTCTGATAACTTTCCAATAGGCAAAATGGCGGACTGGACAATTTTTGCGCCATGGATAAGAACTTTATGGACAGTGGTAGGCATATAATACCACGGGTATTCAGTTACAAATACATGGGTAGTTTGTGTACAATAGCTCTCAAATAATGGTACATTTACATTAAAACCGCTGGACAAAACTTGTAAAATAACGTAAAATTGGTCGAATAATTCTTTTTTTAAGCCGAGAATTCTGCAGGATACTTCTGAATTTTCAAAAAAACGTCGCGCGGTATTACCATCATTGGAATTCCCCATACCAATTCATTTTTAAACGCTTCCTGAATTCCAGATTTACGCATTTTCAAAGCTTCCTTTACGTCCTGACCATGAGAATGCCACTTCTGAATTTCTTTTTTGTAGCCTATATGCAAAAGGCACTCGCATCCAGCAATGCAATGATGACAACCCGTATTGTCATTTGTATTTGTCACAGCATTGCAAACTTTACCATCTATCATTGTGAATGCTAAAGTAAATTCAACTTCTACAGGTTTTCCGTCGATGAATGTACTGAATTTCTCAAGGGATTCGATTTGCTCACGAATTACGCGCTCTTCTTCAAGGGTTGACTCTTTATTTTCGCTTACAAATTGGTCTACAAAACGAGGGGAAGATGGTCTAGGATTTTTCCAAACGACGATATCTTTTTTGGAATCGTTATCAAATCCAAGAAGTTGTAAAGGAACAAGGGATGTCAATAAAACACTCGTGTCTGAACTACCTTTGTCTTCGAATTTTTGTTTGTATTCCTTGTGACCGGAGCTGCCGTCAAACCCCCACTTAGCAATCAAGGAAAATTTCTCGGAAGTATCAGAAAGCAATTGTTGTAAAACATCTGTTTGCGAAAGCAAAATTCTAGCACAAGTGTGATTCAGAAGCAACTGCAATTTAACTTCAGCGCGCGTCTCAGAAATTGTTATATCTTCCGGGTAACAACGTTTTTTCGCCTCTACAATTTTTCCATATGGAGGTAAAGGTGGGAGCTTACGAGCTTTGTAAGTGTCGCGAAAGACTTCATACTGCTGCCTCGTTACTTTCCTTTCAATCATGGTGGCCAACCCTTCCTCGGGAGTAAATTGAGCCATCTTCTCCGTGGAATGTTTCATTGCTGCCTTGTATTTATCAGCACGTGTCGGGGACTCCATCACACCTTGAATTTCTTGGGATGCTGCAACCGCTCCATCACTACGAAGACTAACTTTTGCGGCAAACGATATTTCCTCGGTAGAGTACTCTTCTCGCATTCGACTGACTTTGCGTAGCTTTGAAGTAGCGGAAGCTTCGGAAAAAGGCACTTCAGGTCTACCACCACTATTCCTTTTTTTTGCAGAACCAGTATCCCCACATGAAGTGCTCGATTTGGGTTCATTGTCGGTCAATAAAATCTTTAATGAAGTCAATTTTATTAACAACAAGCATTACTGAAAACGATAAATTAAGAGGTATTATTGAAAATGCGTATATTACCACGGCTATTGAAAAATCCAGCCAATCCTTGAATTTTACGTCAAAGATGTTCTTTTGCGAGAAACTTTTTGCCACTTCTTTTGCAATTCGTGGAAAAACTTTTTCGGCTGTCCTTTTGATGTACTTGCAATTCGGCATGAATCGGGAGATTTAGTGGTTAATTTTTCAATTACAATCCTGTTTTTTTTCGAAATCCGCGTTAACATTACCGAGGAGCGCCTCGAACATTTGTCTCCGCGTCCACGATATTTCCATTCGTTAAGAAACTGAAAACCAAAAATGGACATTATTAAATAATTAGAACAAGGTTTTGGAGAAAAAGCAACTTTTCTCGAAATGAAGGTAAGGTTAGGACTAGTTTTTGGAGTGCATACCAACCTACAGAAATGCACGCGCGCGTCTACATGAAAACACTCCATTTCTATATACGAGTTCAGGCCTACGAATAAAAGAGCCGCGTAATTTATTGCCTTTGAATCTTAAAAACTAAGCATTTTATTTGGTTTACTGGAAAAAACTAGTATTTAATAGTGGAATTTGAGTGATTATAATTATCGTATCAATGCGATGAAAAACAGCTGATCTGTCATAATTGACCAACTTTAACTCGCTGTATCTTGAAAACGAAGCGAGTTACCAATTTTTTTATATTCTTGTAAAAGTGTTTTATTAGTTGAGTTCTGCAAAAATCAGTCATAAGATCACGGCGCTCCAGGAATCGTAATCGTGCCATACACTGAAATGAACGATCCCTACATTGATAATTGCTTTGTCAGAGAAATAAACGTCGAGAAGGTCGAAATGATCACCCTACATATAGAAGCAGAAAAGTATTCATTCAAAACAGGGATTTGTATTCTCAGAATTTGCACACAATGAGAATTACGGATCCCCTCATTATCCGTATCGCACGGCCGCGCCGCGGCCAGGCCGTATGCCGGTCTCCCACCGCGCCGCCGGCCGAGCTCGGGAAACGGCACCGCGCGCGCGTCACACAAAAATCGTTCTAAAAGGCAAATCCGCAAGAATCCGCAGCTGATTTCAACGCTATCTTATTCTAGACACTTTTCCGATTCCGAAACACTAAGGCTCTAAGGTCAACTGGATTCAACTCATAAACTAATTTTCCATTGAATATTGAAATTTTTATGACACAAAAGAGAAGAAGGACGCTTTCGTTTGGACGTCGCTGACAGGTGCCAATATCAAAATTATCATTCCAAGTTGAAAATCCATCGGGCCCGGAAAAGATGTACTCTTCTTATAAAAAAACTTTCGGGTGCACGCGCGAGGCAATACTGCAGCGTCACGCGCATTCGGCTGAACGTTCAACTTTGAGCGGCTACCTGCTCGAAACTAATGCACGGAAACATCTGTCCTTTAAAATATCTCGACAGTAACGCGGTAAAGTGAAATTTATCCCGATCGGTAACAAAAAAATTTCGAGGTTTTGGTGCGTTATTTGGGATTTTCGACCACTGTGTGCTGGGTTGAATGATTTACGCATAATGTTTGAGTTTTTATGGCTTGACGCTTGTTATGATTAAATTTTTTTGCTTCAATGAAGCTTAAACGGTAAGGAAACAACGACGAAGCGCCACACCATCTCTACAATGTGTACTGCAAACGTTGCACATTTTGTATTTGAGTTCCCGAATTAATAAGGTGTGTGTTTGAGGAATTTCTCTCGTAGAGTTTTCCGACGATATTTTTTTCTAATCCCTGTACTGATTACCATTGGTTGCAGACGTTGTTACCACCTTTGTTATGAAACATGACTGCATGTGTGTATGTAAATATCTCCAGGCATCGTCTGAACCCTTTGGTGATTTTAGCCCAGCTGCCACCTCCCCAATTAATTTTGCCTCGCTTATTTTGTCGCTTTACGACGTGCTGGATAGTATTTTGCATATTAAGCATGCAGATGGTTTCTCATCTTTCCTTTTTAAAAATTGTTCCATCTTTGGGTATCCGCGATTATAAATAGGTCGTCAGAAATTGGTGCGGAAAGTTACCTACCCCTAGCTAGTCCCAAAATTGTACTGAAGTGGTTCTAAAAAAGTCGTGAACTTATCCCGAAATGAGGCCGCACAACTCTTAAAACGGTCCCAAAATCGACCTTATTAGTCTAAAAATGATCCCAAACTAGTTCCTTAAATAAACATGAATTAGTCCCAAGAAGGTCCTAAAATAATGGCGAACTATCCCTATACCCGATCTAGTCGTGAATTAGACTAAAATGATCTAAAAGCAGTTCAGAAATAGTGCTGAAATAGTCCTTAATAGGCCCAGAAATGATCTGAGAAGTGGTCAGATTGTCCCGAATCGATCTCGAATAAGTCTTGAAACGGTCCCGAAACGGTCGCTTATTAGTTCCAAAATAATTCCATGTTTCGGCCCAATGTGGTCCTGAACTTGACGCCAAAATATCCCGAGCTAGCCTGACATGTTCCTGCAATAGTCCTGAACTAGTCTCAAAATGGTACACAAAAAGTTGTGAACTAATCTCGTAACGGTCCTGAACAGGTTCCGAAATGAAATAGTCCTGAACTAGCACTGAAATATTCAGATGTATACACAAGAAATACCCGGTTTTGTGCTGGGTTACGCTAAAGCTGCTACAAATTTTCTACTAGATTAACGCAAATGTTACTGATATCGAGACCTAAGATGTTTACACATCACACGGGTTGTGTAAAAATTCTTGGTTATATGAGTACTTGTCCGATAATTACGCAGAATTGAAAGGAAGTTCCTTACGACGTAGATTTGGAAAGAAAAATTCTCTAACCGTTACAACGCGTCGGTTTTCTTCAAAAGAGTATGACTCGATAGTGCCGCGTAAAGAAACCGCGAAACCGCTACCTGGATAGAGGTGACCTTGTGCGCTTTAACAGCGAAGAGCGCGGCTCTGCTGTCCGAGTGTATGTAGATGTGCTTGTTGGTGTACCACTTTCGTAGATTTGGAAAGAAAAATTCTCTAACCGTTACAACGCGTCGGTTTTCTTCAAAAGAGTATGACTCGATAGTGCCGCGTAAAGAAACCGCGAAACCGCTACCTGGATTGAGGTGACCTTGTGCGCTTTAACAGCGAGGAGCGCGGCTTTGCTGTCCGAGTGTATGTAGATGTGCTTGTTGGTGTACCACTTTCTATATACCGCCTTACACATAATTCAGTGGCATGAACCTCGGCCTAAAAGACAGAGTCAAAAAAAGTCTTCTTGGTTGTATGCCGTAGACAACAGATCTGACGCCGTAGTCGATCTTGGAGCCATCAGTACATCAAATATGACTGTGCTTCCGAGGCTTAGGTCACTCGTTGCCCCAGTTAGTCCTGTTGGGGAAAAAGATTATGAAATTTAGTGTAAATGTAAATCACGCAAGTTGCTGTTGTTCCCATCGCGCCAGCGACGCCCAATGCTCATAGCTAGAAATCTGACTCTTTCCTATCTTAGCGACATGTGGTTGCATCAACCCTTTTGCGCTGGGCTCAATTGTCCTTTAGAGAGTGTTCCGTGCCTGGAAGATAGGTATATTAGTTTCCAAGCAAAGGCTTTCCTGTAAGGAATCTATCCTTGTTATGTCGGTGTGCGATTATTTCCATGGTTTTTAGTAGAAAGGAGGTAAGATCAACGGGTTGGTCTGCTCTCTTTTTCTCCATTCCATTCGAATGATATAGCGAATTCAGCTGATCATCATACAGTTTATCCTTCCATCGATTACGGTATTTTCTCTCGCCGTGTCAACTTCAGCAGCATTTGCTTCCTGCGTCCCAACTGCTGAGTTTCGATGGTAAGGCCTCTGCGGAACTGTCCAACACCTTCGATGAGCGCTGTTACCAATTCCAGTGTATGATACATCGACTTCATGATACTGAGGTTAGATTTAGAAATATCCGGTTCCTGCCTTATTATGCTGATCTACCACAGTTTATCCTGAACGAAATTATCCGGCAATCCACCGCAGACGCCCTTCTAAACAGATAACCAATTGCGCTTTCAAAGGAGGACAATCAGTAATGCCTTTGCCCGTCAAGACGGATTCTATCTTCATGTTCATGTGGGCATCCACAATCTCCGATAACCAACACCTTCGGTTTCAGCAAGAGGACCGAGGTATTCTTTATTTAGTAACATTAACCTAATTACACTCTTCTCTATTCGATATCCCCTGGTTAAGAGCTATGCGGAGCATAGATAGGTATGAGCTTAAGAATGCAAGAACAGATCCCTATGGAGCCCTGTTCAAGACAACCGGCCATTCGTCAACATAAACAACGCGCTTAAATATCCCATGATTCCAACCGACACCCTTGCAGGGTGCCGGAGGTCAGGGTTTTCCACTATCTTCATAAGCAGGCCAGATATGGTAGCCTTAACATCTTTTCATTCGTCCTTGGATAAGGCGCTGGTCTCTCTGATGCGCTCAATTTCGCCCAGGACGAAGGAGTTCGTCTTCCCTGAAAAAAATGTCTTCAGGTCGCTTTAAAGACCTCTGCATTTTGCATGAATCTTACAGTGCATTCCAGCATTTTGATGTCGATGCGGCGGTTATCATGGAAAAGGTACCTGGACAGATGCGAAGTTAAGGACTACCTGTCAAAGCATCCATCACTATAGGGCAAATCTTCTTACTGGTCTTAGCAATATTGTCCAGCAAACCCTCTTCCAAGGACTTTTTCTAACTGAGCTGCAGACGACAGCCTCCGATACTGGTACCATGCAGACAAGGCCGTTATCCTCTTATCGGTTTCGGCCCCAAATTGAAAGTTTAGCGGGGGCTAGGGTTCGAGTCGATGGGTTTACATCCCATACTGGCACTCTGCTTTGAAATCCATCACTCTCCCAGACCCCGGAGTCGATTTCGCCTCCCAATTGAATGTAGTCAAGATTGACTGATATAAATGCCCAAGCACGAAAGCAGAGTCATTACCGTTCAGGTAGGGCCAAAGAGGCAACAAGTAATTCAGCGTGACCAGGAGTGCACCGCGCGGAGGCGATCTCTTTCACTATTTATTTATGTCCGTGTGGCAAGGCCACGATTCACTGCCACGGATCCGGGATTCGCAAACCGGATAGAGGAAGGAATCGCGGCTAAAAGGCAGCGGTCTGCTGAAAGCGAGACAGCAAGGCCAGCCAAAAAATCGAGGCGCAGAGACGACGCTGCAAAGCCAAACGTCAGGCTCGATCTAGAGAAACCGACAACATCGGGAGCGGCGGCAATGGCCAGTGAGATAGCCAGACACCTTATCGTGGCACTCATAGACCGGAGCAATCCGCTGGGACAAATCTCTCAGGAGCGCTGGGGAGCAGTAGAGCATAAGCTGCTGGAAGCGCTCGTCGCAAAAATGGATGGGGACCCCACCACGACCATGCCAACTTCCGATGGTGCGGGGTGGCTAAATGGGGTGAAAATAATAAGATGTAAGGATGATCCCTCTATACTATGGGTAAAGGAAGCTGTTGCGACGCTTCAAGGCCTGTGGGAGGGCGCCGTCTTGGAGGTTGGGGACCGCAGCTGCATACCGACCCCGAAAAGAATCCTGATCCTTGCAGTGAAGGTTCTTCAGGTAAATCTGCATAAAAGCAAGGGCGCCTCTGCCGAGCTCCTCCTCAATTTAGAGAGGATGCGGCGTTAGTCCAGGAGCCATGGATAGCGTCGGGAAACGTGGTATCTGGACTAAGGTCGCAAACATACTATACGCACATCCCGAGTGCAACAAACAGGGTAAGAACAGCTATACTGGTAAAGAAAAGTATACACTCTTATATTGATCTTAATTTCTCTTCAGATGACCTGACGGTGGTAGCTGAGAAGGATGGCAAGGATGACACAATACTCCTTGCATCTTGTTACATGCCTCACGACGAGGAGGCGCCACCAAACGAGCTCCGGAGGTTGGTGGGAGAGGCCGAGAAGGCGAAACGCCCACTCATCATAGGAGCGGATAAATAAAATTCTCAGCCCGTACAAAAAGCGAAACCTTCAAAAATCACAGGAATACAAACTGGGAATTGTATGAAAGGGTAGTGAGGAAGAATTTAACCAAGTATAGGGTAAGTGACTCCCACTCTGAATTGGAGAACTGGTAGTCTCACTTACCAACACTCTAAATAAAGCTTATCGCATCGCATGCCCTCCGCTACATGCCAAGCGAGGTTCAAAGCCACCTTGGTGAAACAGGGGGTTCGGAGCACTCAAAAAAAATGTTAGGGAACTCTTCAAACTGGCCAAGGTAGCCGATGACGAGTTCTACTGGATGGAATACAAGGAAGTACTTAAGGAATACAAGAAAGACATTCGTAAGTGCAAGCGGGAGTCGTGGAAGAGCTTCTGCGGCGAATTAGAAAAAACAACCGAGGTAGCCAGGCTAAGGAAATTGCTATCCAAGAACCCGACTACTCCAAGGTTACTACGTAAAAAATGTGGAGAGTGGACTGGAAGCAGTGAGGACTTACTGGAAGACCTAGTCAACACACACTCTCCGGGGTGTACAGACAGCATAGATCTGCAACTTCTAGGAGATAGCGTGGAAAATGTCCCCCCGGACATCATAACGGAAGAAAAAATACGGTGGGAAATAGATGGCTTCGGGCCGTTTAAGTCCCCAGGCACAGACGGTATCTTTCCAGCCATGATGCAAAAAATTTCCGCAGTGCTGACACCATACTTGAAAACAATATACGAGGGATGTTTAAGACTAAACTATGTGCCTGTCCTTTGCAGAGAGGCGAGGGTCGTATTCATACCGAAGGCGGGCAAGGGAAATCCCCTCTATTCGAAAGAATACAGACCAATTAGTCTAACCTCATTCCTTCTAAAGACGCTCGAAAAGATTCTGGACGCCTACATTAGGGATAAGCTGCCGTCGGCCAGTATATCAAAGGCGCAGCATGCCTACACGAAGGGTAGATCCACTGAGACTGCACTTCACTCACTAACCCCGGTAATAGAAAAAGCTCTGGAGCATAAAGAATATGCCCTAGAGGTCTTTATGGACAGTAGTGGGGCATTTAATAATGTCTCCTATGAGGCAATAATGGAAAGCCTAGAAGCAGCCCAGGTAGAGTCTGCCATCCTACTATGGATAAAAAGCCTGCTGAGCTGCAGGAAAATTAAGGCGGAGTGGAACGAAGCCAGGTTGCTCAGACTAGCGTATAGAGGAACTCCTCAGGTGGTGTTCTGTCACCACTCCTGTGGCTACTCGTAGCGAATGAGCTTCTGGGAAAATTCGAAGGGAAAGCACCCAGACTAATTGCCTATGCGGACGACATAGCTATAGTTGTTACGGGGAAATTCCTAGACACCATCAGTAACGTAATGGAAAGCGCTCTAAGGGTCGTATATCGATGGGCGACAACAGTCAACTTAGAGGTAAATGCTGACAAAACGGATGCGGTACTGTTCACAAGAAGGTACAAAATCCCCGCGTGGAAACCCCCGAGGCTCAACGGGGCGGAGCTATCAATCAAGGATCACACCAAGTACTTGGGAGTAATTTTGGACAGCAAACTGATGTGGAAGCTAAATGTGGAGGAAAGGGTGAAAAAGGCCAGTGGTGCCCTTTACGCATGTAAAAGGATGCTGGGTACCACATGGGGCCTATCCCCTGGACTCATGCATTGGTGTTACACAGCGGTAGTTAAGCCGATATTGCTCTACGGCGCTCTGGTATGGTGGACCGCTGCAAACAAAATTTCGTATAGAAAACCATTAGAGCGATTACAGCGGCTCGCTGCACTGTGCATAACAGGAGCGCTAAAGACCATTCCAACGGCGGAACTTGAAAGGCTATCACCTACCACCAATCGACATCGCGGTGGAGAGCACTGCAGCGAAATCCGCCACGAGATTGATGGCCTTAGGTGAATTCTCCGCAAGAACCTTCGGGCACAGCTCGATATGCAGGGGGATGGAGGACAAAATAGACCACATACCCCCACGCTTCATCTGGGAAAGAAGGTTTAAAGCTACGGTTAAGGAGCGCGGATTTCGCATGAGCACGCGACCCGCCAGCGGAACGTATAACATCTACACGGATGGATCAAAAATGGCTGATGGAGTGGGCGCCGGAGTCTATTGCGCCGAGCTAGACCTCAGGCAACCCTTCAAGCTTCCAGAGTACTGCAGTATTTTCCAGGCGGAAGTCTTCGCTGTAGAGATAGCTAGCAACGCAGAAAACTATATAAAAAATATCAATATATATGTCGATAGTCAGGCGGCGATTAAGGCCATAATCTTACATCGTATTGCGTCAGAAAATGTCCTTAGAAGCAGGGAAGCAGTAGACAGGGCGGCCGAGAATAAACGGCTGCATATATACTGAGTTCCAGGCCACAAGGGCATTTTAGGCAACGAAATAGCTGATGAGATTGCCAAAAGTGCCATCCGTCTTGCTAGCGAACCAGTACAGGAAATACAAAAGTCGCTAAAAACGATCTATAATGAAATTTCCGAGAGAGCTGGGTGCCGGATCAGGGGGAGATGGAACGCATTAGCGACATGCAAAACCACCAAGATCATGTGCAATAGCAGCAAAGGAAACATCCATTTCTTGCTTACACGGTGACGTAGGGATTGCCTAATGACGGGCCACAACCTACAGGCATCCCACGCAAGCAGAATGGGCATTAGTAACAGTGACGCATGCAGGAAGTGCAGGGAGGAAAGCATGAGTGAGACGTTAGAACACCTCGTCTGTTTCTGCCCGGCCTTAGCTAGAAATCGTCTTAGATATCTCGGAGCTTCGCAGTTCAAAGGACTAGGGGAGGTTTAAAAACTGGATATTAAGGCACTCTTGAACTTCGCAAAAAGCGTTGACGTCCTATACGATGACTACTTTAGATCGCAGTAAAACGGACCTCCATCTGGCACTACAAAGGACCAACGGGTCTATGTAAGGCGCATCAGCCGGCCAGTGTAACCTAACCTAACCTATGTCCGTGTGCAGAAAGTTTATCCAGTTAAAATGTTTCAGTAGTATTTAATACTTATAAAATGAAATTGTTTCCATTCTCCTTGAAAATAACGCTTCTGCATGGCAATAAATTTGCAGTTCACAGTCATCTCGGTCTGCCTACTACGCGGCACAATCGACACAGGTGTATTCTACGTGGCACGACTACCTTTATAGCTACATTAAATTAATATTCTGCCAAACAAGATAAGTCAAAAGGAAAAAACATCTAACATCAGGAGGTGTAACTCTAACGCCAAATGTAAGCATCTTTCTAAAATAAAAATATATAGAGCTGTATATAAACTGTACTTCCATTCACCTGGCACATGGGGCCCACTACTTACACACATCCGCATACTCAACGAGGGCGAGCATTGCAACAGCAGCATTTGTAATGACATTAATGGTATGAGTGCGTATTATGCGTACGAGTTTGATTTAAAAGCTCTAATGCGCTCTGTGGTAAGAGGACTAAAAATGAGTACGCTAGTGGGCTGTATTTTATTTTAACTTTTCCATTCTTATTTCGCAGCGCATTTTCGATAGGTGTGTTTGCCGGGCATTATTTTTAGCTCTAATGTCAGCAGCTGCCGTTACTTTTGCAAATTTATGTGCTAAAGGTACAATGTGTGTGTGTCCGTCCGTGTGTAATTGGCAATGTGGTGGCATTCGTGTGCTGATGTATGGTTGGCAATGCGTATCGGCTATGAAGTATGGCTAATATGTCTCAGGTACTAAATATGTGTAAGAAATATATTTTATTTGTAGATTGGGACGCACCCCTTTGAAGGCGTTAAGGTGTAAATTTATTTCTGTGAAAGCCTTTTGTAATGAGCACTTAGAGAAAGTAATATTTCTTGTAGCTGTCTTGTGTGAATGGGGTTAACGAAAATAGAATTGAAGCAGGAGCGAGGATGAAATGTTTGGAAGGGGAGCCTGGAATGATATTCCGTGAAATATTTTTTTGTAGCGGCTATATGGTAATAGTAGTGGTAGAAGTAATGGTAATGATAATAAAAATAAGAGTGCTTTTGGTAATGGTAATGGTAATGGTATCGGTAATGTTTAATACAATAGTAGTTCTGATGGCAATGGTAATCGAAATGATAAAGGTAATGGTATTGTAATGGTAATGGTAA
>NW_023458671.1:38880-62945 GCF_013731165.1 Rhagoletis pomonella
TGTGTTACCGGTTTACATACCGATCACATAGCAGTGAAAATCACTTATATTGGTGCCATATAAAGTATATCTTCCTTACCTCTGATTGTTTAGATCTGTCAAAGTAAAATTTGCAGATGTTCATGAAAGGTATGAAGCCTTCGGCATAGCCGAAGACAGCGCTGCTCTTACTTGTTGTTTTATATATTTAATTACATTCCTATTTGCTTAATTTCCTTCCATTTCATCTAATTTTTTTTATTCCCTTCCATTCCCATTCATTACATTTCATTATATTTAACTTCACAACGCGTAATTTAATTTAATTTAATTTTTTTCTCTTTACATAATTTCGGTTACTTTATTTTCGTTTCGTACTGCTCCTTTCCATTTTAAGCCATTCCATTAGATTTCCCCCCTAATCGATTTCATTTCATTCCACATACGGAATGTAATGCGTTTCGTCCTATTCTATTCCATTCCAATAAGTTTCGTTTACTTTGATTTATTATTATCTCATTCATTCCATTCAATTTCATTTAATCACTTTCATTCTATTTAATTCCCTTCCATTACACCGTGTGACAATAAATATTACAGACAAAAAATTTTATATATTCGCGAAACCATGGGCCAAATATAATAAAACCACGTTTTTGGTTTTCTCTCTGCGGTCAGGATTTTTTTAAGGGCTTTGAAACTTGAAAAATATAATTACTTCAAAAAATTATTAAAATAATTCAGTGCAATGTAGAAAAACAGTGTGACTATAAATTTAGTTAAAAATTTTTTGGTGCATAAGAACGATTAGGTACTGCAAATGTCCTTTCCACATTCTATCATTGAATACCCTTTAATAATAATAATATCCCAACGGTTTTTACCCTCCATTCCCGCCCATCCGCACGAGGGGCGCAGTCCGCATGACGTACGGAACCAATATTTTAAATTTTTTGTGCCGAGTCACGATAGGCAGGAGTTTGTTAAGTGTCGAGATCTAAAACTGTTCAGCTACAGAACTAAATTCATCAGCTGATTTTATGTATTTATGTCAATAATTCACTTATTGAGAGAGGAGAGTATCGCTTTCTTAATGCTGAAAAGCGGATCTGATATATCAAACGTGCTGGAATGAGAGTTAAAATCCTGGCATAAGCAACGGAGTGGGTCGTGCAATTCAAAATTGGTTTTACAAGCTTTCAGAAATATGGGACAAAAGTGTCTTGATACGCGTGAGGGAACATTAAAGCTTACATCAGCCAGAAGAGACGGACTTGAAATTGAGCCTGTCAGTAATTTAACCATAAAAATTATACCAAGCATTTCCCTGCGACTGGAAAGTGTAGGAAGGTTAATAAGTTTTAAGCGACTATATTGAGAATCCCATCGGAAATTTTTTAAAGCAAAAAGTAGGAATTGTTTTTGAATTGATTCTATCTTTTCTGAGTAAATTTGATACCTTGGATTCCAAACCACCGAGCCGTATTCCAGAATCGGCCTAACTAATGTTGTAAACAGGGTTTTAGTGATATAAGGGTCACTAAATTCTTTTGATTATCGTTTCACAAATGCAAGTACACCTTTAGCCTTGTTGACTGTCACATTAATGTGAAGATTAAAATTAAGCTTAGGATCCATTGTGATACCAAGGTCCACAAAATTGTATACCTGTTCCAGGAACAGCTCTTCGCGAGAAGCACATTACTTTACATTTCTTAAGATTTAGAGGCATAAGATTTACTTTACACCAGTAGGCCATGCTGTTTAAGTCTGATTGTAGCAAAGACCTTTCTTCAATTGAAACTTACGATTTATAAAGTTTTACATCATCTGCATACATTAAAATTTTGGAGAATTTTATATCTGTAGAAATATCGTTTATAAAAAACAAGAACAGAATCGGGCCTAGGTGGCTACCCTGAGGGACTCCTGAAGTAACATCAATGACGTCAGAGATAGTATTTTTAAACAATACCCTTTGTGATCTATCATAGAGGTATGAAGAGATCCAACGTAGAAAATTAGGTGGAAGACCAAGAAGATCAAGTTTATAGATGAGCAACGAGTGGCACACTTTGTCAAATGCTTTACTGAAATCATACAATATGAATACATGAAATATAACAATAATTATTTTCGAAATAATTGTATCTTATGGACTAATATGCAATCGACTACATCCCCGAATTTCGTCCATCTAACTTTGTTCACTTAAAAAAATAAAACAAATTAAAAGGACATTCTCAATACCTATTCGTCCTTGTGAACCAAAAATTTTAGTTTTTTTGTATGAATTCTACAGAATTTTCTCTCGTATTTGGTGCTGATACTGGTTTTCTACATTGTTATACTTTTTAAATAATTTTGGAATTAATCATATCTTTGAAACTACAAAGTTCTTTAAAAAATCCTGACGTCAGAGAGAAAAACTAAAAACGCAGTTTTACTATATTTGGCCCACAGTTTCCTGGGTGTATTGATTGCTTCATATGCTTCAAAATTTTTTTGTTTTTGTCGCACGGGCCTATAATTCATTTTATTTCATTTCATATCATTCTGTTTGATTTCTTTTCATTTCGTTCTGTTCCATTTCATTTCAGTGTATTCCAGTAAATTTTGTTCTATTCGATTTCGTTCCAATCCATTTCGATCCATTCCAATACTTTTCGTTCCATTCCATAAAATGCCCTTCTAAACGTTTCATTTCATTCGATTCCATTCCGCTTCGCACCATTCCATTTCGTTTCGTTCCATGCATTACAACACATTTCGTTCCACCCCGTTCCAGTCGGCTCATTCCATTACAACCCATTTTATTTAATTCCTTTGTATTAAATTTTAATTCCTTATACCTTATTTCATTACTGTCACATACATTATATTCCATTTTGTTCCCCTGCTTTTTGTTCTACTTCGTTTTGTTTTGTTTAATTTTTTTCCATTTTATTATATTGGACTATCTACTTTACATTCCATTCTAAGTCAATTGATTGCATTCCATTTTATCTTGCCTCACATCATACCATTGCATTCAATACAATTTCATTTTATTCCACTATACATTATTTCGTTTCTTTTCACTTCGCTTCATTTAATCCTATTTATTTATTTCTTTACATCATCTGATTTCATTTCATTTTATTTCTCTCCGATTCAATTCGTTTCTCTCCATTTCAGTTCATTCCATTCAATTTCATCCCATTGCCATTTAATCCATCCTTTTCTATTCCTTTTGCTTAATTTCATTCGGTATTATTTCATTGATTTTTTTTCCTGCAATTTGCAAAATTCATTTAGTTTCAATGAAAGCCACTGTACGGAATTTTTTTTTAGAAAAAGTGCTGAAATCTTAAGTTTTGCAGTGCAGACTATAAAATTACCCACACCAACGCCTTTCTATTTCTTAATACATATTTCAAGCGTAAAGAATTCGCAATACCTTTGCCAAGTAAAATTATTATTGCCAGCCATTCATCATCAACCAAAACATAAGTAAAACATCTTAAAACATAGAACTCAGAAGACGCCTACGCTACACCCATAACAAATGTAACTACTAAAATAACTGTGAATAGCAACAAATCGCAATTTTAAGTGCAGGCTGACAAGGAAACCTACGCAGAGCAGTGACGATGAACGCAGCTAAGAGTAGAAAGCAAAGCACAAAAAATAAAACAACAACAAAAGTAAGGCGGTCGCTTGGAACAACTGTGACAAAAAACAATGCTCTCTTAATAATAGTGTTGGTAATAATATAAATTACAATGGCAACTCTGGCAATGCAGTGCACTTTGACAATGGCTAGACGGAAAATATATGTATGTATGTACATACATATATCGACAGAGAATGTAGCAACTAAATACGTATGCTCATATATTTCATCTTGGTAGCAATTTTGATTCAAATAGACACAGCATGCGCCCAAAAGCTGTGCTGAAACTAATTTCAGTTCAAGATAGCGCAATTAAATACCTGAAATTAAAGTGAGTACTCGTACAAGAACACCGCTGGCAATTGTGTTGAGTAGTAAGGTAGCGCGCAGCATGTAGTACTGGTACAACTAAATAGTTGAATTACAAGTCGAGGTATTAAGCTATACGACTGTATACTAGTTACAAGTGTGTAAGTGTATAGCTATGTACATTTAACACAGAGAATATATGTATGTTGGCGTCGTACTAAGTGGTCTGTTGCATGTTGCTCATACGCCCTGTTGCCTGGCGTTGCACTTTCTAAGCTCTATTGGCTGGCTTTTCGCTCTTTCTTTGCTTTGCCTTGAAGCTTTAATTTTGCTTGGCGAAATTTTACTTTACTGTTATGCTTTTCACAGCCTTGTTTAAGAAAATATATATGTAAGTACAGCTATCCTACATCTGCTGTATGCTGGTGTTTGCATGCTTGCAGCGAATTTACTTAAGATTATTATGTACACTCTAAAAAATTTTGCTTCAATTTACACATATAAAGAGCGGTAACCAGTTTCTGTTCCTAATATGTACAGTTTAACACACCGTTTTAATTAAATTTGTTTACTTTTACATACCAAGCTTAAAATGCATTAAATAGTATGAGCACTAAGTGTTTATTATTTATTAAATAGTAGGAAAACGATATAGCAGATTTCCTTGAGGGTTCCTTCATATGCAAAATTAAAAAAAAATCAAACTTTCATAGAGGACCAAAAAGTGAGTGCCTATATTCCCTACGCGGAGAGGAAATCAAATTTAATAGAGAAAATTGCAGAAGGAGAATCGTTACAAAATTTTCCGGTTTGCAGTTTAGTAAACCGACAAATTTTAGTATATAACGAAGTGCAAGTTTGAAGTAGCTAGAAATTACTGTTAATTTTTTTTTCGAACATTTTCTTCCATACATATAACACATGAAAAAATAAATTTTTAAATAGAAGAAAAAGCGCAATCCCTTTTTAAAATTCTGATTAAAAAGTTTGAAACTTTGAGGATCATTTTTTAAACTTTGACTAATATTTGTGAATTTTGTACAGAGTTTTCAAGATTGATTTATACGGTTTTTCATAGAATGAGCTACATTTTAAATAAAAATTAACGAAAAAGATATTGATGGAAACATTGTGAATTCTTGAAAATCTATATATTTTCGATCGGAAAACTTAGGTTTTCTTCAGGAGACTTGCAGTTGTAGTACCCAATTTTTTATTTAATAATTTTTTAATACATTTATTTGACCCCACATTGCACTTTTCGGGATTTTGGGTGGTTTTTGGCGGAAAGATTTTTATTTGACCCCCCATTGCAGTTTTCGGGATTTTGGGTGGCTTTTGGCGGACCATATATTATAGTTATTATTTAAAACTAAACAGAGTTTTCCGATCGAAAAATATTGATTTTTAAGAATTCTATACCATTTCTATGAAAAGTTGTTTTATCCCCATAAAAAAAACATGGAGAACTTTGAGCGCTTTGAGCGACATCTTAATATTTTTTCATTGCAAAAGAAAAAATAGGGGTACATTTTTTTCGATAATCTGTAATTGTTTCTTGTGTGTACAAATGAACATTTCTGGGCTATTCCGGTATTAGTTTGAGATCATTTCGGCAACGTTTACTGATATGGTCAAGACCATTTTAGGACTAATTTAAGACTTGCTCAGACCATTTCGGAACTAGTTCAAGCCTATTTCAAGAAAATTTAGGGATTTTTTGGAGATAATTTTTGGACTAAGTACTTCAGGACCGTTTCGGGACGCATCCAGGAATATTTTAGTCCTATTTTGCGAATGGTTTGGGATAATTTTGAGACTGATAGGGGACCATTTCGGGACCGACGTTTTCCAGCATTTCGGTACCTGTTGAACACTATTTGAGGACCATATCGCGACTAGTTCGTAGTCATTTTGCGACCATTTTGGGATAATTTCAAGACCATTTCGGGACTAGTTATGGACGATTTGAGACTTCTTTAGGACTACTTGGGGGTTCATTCCGGGTCTAGTTCAGGACCATTTTGGGACTGGTTCAAGGCTATTTCAGCATCATCTCGCAACAAGTTCAAGACTGTTTCAGAAACATTTCGAGTATAGTTTGGGATCATTTGGGAATAGCTCTGAAGAATTTCGGGACGAGTTCTAGATAATTTTGGTACTAGTGAGGTATTACTTTCCGACCATTTCAAGACTTGTTCAAGAAATAATCTTGGGGCAAGTTCACGACTTTTTCAGAATCACTTAAGGATTAATTCGGATTAATTTTGGAACTAGTTCAGGTTAGTTAGAAACTTGTCACGAAATGGTGCGGAAATAGTGCTCAACTATTCACGAAGCGTTTATGAAAAAGTCGTGTACTGATCCTGACCAAATGAATAGAATGAAATGAAATTAACGTTTAATTTCTTATCTAACCTATTTGTTTAGGTAACTGAATCACCTAATGCTTTGCCAAGCCGTACGCACATGTTTACACGTCAAATTTCATGATTACGGAGCACTCACGTCTTTTTAAATTAAAATTACTCCGTCTTCTAAAGGCAAAGTATTTAATTCAACAACCATGTTGCAGCAAAGAAAGAGGAGAAATCTATATATGTGTTATTATGATCCCAACCAATCAAGAGGAATCAGTTTAAAAATGTAAAATATAAACCCAACTCTAATAACTTATTCAACATGTGATTCTTATCAAACTCAATTTTAAATTGTAAAAAATATTAAATTAGATACTTTAACTGCACCAAAATATTTCATATGGGTAACAAAGATCTGTTAAACGTCACTCTTTGCTCGGCGCTTAGTCTTCTTTTACAGGTAATTAAATGCATGGCACCTGCGAGCAGCCACTAAAACACAGTTCTCTACAAAAATACAAAACAGATGGCAAACGTTTTTTTAGTGACTTAACTTTGGACTTTGAGATTTGCCAGAAGCGCCAAGCCACGCATACAGATGTAGTTTCAGATTTGAGAGAAATGTGCTGCATTTTTCACAATAACAGCTGCTGTTGCACTAAAATTAATGTACTATACATATCTCATTAGAAGCGTCTGTTAGTGCAAAATGTATATTCACAAAAATGTATATTCACATACGAGTAAGTAGTTAACTATTTGACTTGTGCTTTGCCATTAATGTCTTTGTGTCTGTTGATTCTTCTATTTTCCCTCCGTACTCTTTGTTCACAGGTAGGTATTATTTACACACGTGTGGCAATCCAAGTCACAGAGCAGTCAAGTAAATGTTGAACGAAAAAACAGACAAAAATACTTTCTGCAAATGTAAAGGATAAACTTTTAGGTTTTAGTTTTTTGCTGCCTTCCAGTGTTTTTTTTTCTATTTGACTTCATTGTGGTTTACTTTTTGAGCTATGTGTGAGAGATAACTGTATAAGTTAGTTAAGGCAAATACTTTTTCTTTTACAAAAGATTTTTTTAGTGGTTTAACTTTGTAAATGTGGCATTGATGTTCAAAGAAAGTATTCTACTGAAACACTATTCGCAGGGTTCAATGCTCAACTTGTGTAACTAAAAGTAGGCTTAGGTGAATTTTTAACTTGGGAACAAGAGTAGGTACAATATATATTTAAATGCTTACACAGGTCTATGAGATCTTAAAGGATGCTAAAAATGGTTTTCGGGAAGAAATAAAGTGAAATTTTCGAAGATAACAAAAATGCGTTAATTAATTCAAATCTTTGGAAAATTTTCATTAAAAATCTTGAATAGCTTTTTACAATAGCAAAGAGTGGTTCTTTGATAGACTTGACAAGAAAAGTATTTCTGAAAAAGTGAACTGGTAGGAAAAGCATGTATGTATATGAGTACACTTTTTTATAAAATTATGTTATGATAATTTCTTAGATAAGTGGATAGAAAGGCCATTTCCGAGACGGTATGTTTATTTAGCCTGATCTGGAAATTACTTTTCGAAACAGTTTAGTTTTAAAAATTGCTGAAAACACTTTAGTTTCTTGTCTTGCATAAACGCAGGTAAGGTTAGGCGGCAGAAACGCGAGGCGCTCACATAGGCACTTCAATATCTATTCCATTGTATTACAACTTGATAGATTTTTCGTGGAACGGTAACGGCAGGTAAAACGTACATATGTTTTTACCCTCTAGAGAGGTATCCGGGGAGTGTTTGAACTTTAGTCAAGCGAAAGCACGGCAGAGAAGAAAATACAGGGGTCCGAAACGGTACCACGACATACATACAGTGCCCAATCAGGACATCTTTCATGCTTGGTTGGGTGCAGAAGCCCTTTTGACCGCCCGCGGTTGGCTAGCAGCTTGAAGGACTTTACAGCCTTTCATCTTTGGGTTTTCGCCCAGCGGTCGCTGAGCCGACCATATGCTTATCTACTCAGAAGCAATGGCAAGTTGCTAAAAAACTTCTATGAGAGATGACCTCAAGAGTGCCCTGAAGAATTCACTGTATACTGGGAACAATTTGATTAAGAAGTAATCAGTGTTAATGAGAGAGGTCAGTAATGGCCTCACCTATTTCGATCGTACCATGAGCGATTTTAGAGCCCTGATTACCGACTTACCGACAGGCTTGAGTGCCAAAGATTGTGGGGCACGTAAGTCACATACCACCTTAGGGTTTTCACCCCTGAAAAGCGCACCTATGTGAGGATGATATCCTGCCGTGCAGCACGTGTCGGGGGTATATATCTAAATATTACATATTTCGAGCTCAACATCTCTCTCATTCTAGGGTGGTGTCCTTGGGTCTATACCTTCTCCGATGACACGATACTGCGCAGTGTAATATAGGATGAACGCTAAACCTCCACCATTGTCTCCCTCGCGATCTCTAGAGATGACATTGTACTGAACAGAGTCGAGTAACTGTGAAACTTCGTTTCTTGAACCGCATCTTTTAGTATGCCATGCCGACCCATAAAGATGGGTATCTCTTCGATCTTGCTATGGATTTCATTGTAGACTGAAGCCACGTTCCGGTATATGTACTTCTGTGTGATTAACAAATAGCTGCTGGTTAAGCCTCGCACCGGAATTTTTGCCCAGTCGCTGTGTGACCTAAAGTCTGAGCAGTTTCTAAGATGACTTCACCCGTTACAGGTGTTGCACCTAACCGGGAAACCGGGAATTGGGAAATTAGCAGAAATAGGCTACTGGCCCAGGGTTGATCCCAATGCTTGGGCGAAGAAAAATCGTGTGGAGCAACCCGTCTGCAAGGTGTTGTACAATCGACGAAAAATCGAAACTACAACCTTTGGTCGGGAAAAACCTGAATCATTCCAATACGTAGAACTGGCTCTCCTGGGAATGGAGTGCCACCTTAACCATCCCTTGCATCACCTTCACCACTGCTAAATAATCCGCTCTTCTGGTAGTTCGATGAATACCCAGTTAGGGCTAACCAAGTTCTAGGTTTTCTAAGGTATTTTTTAGCATGGATTACTTTACAAAAAAAATTAGTAAATTTCTTGAAATAATGATGTCTTAAAGTATTGAAATCGGCTATTTGTGGGCTGATAAACACACACTTCCTTTTCATATTCCCCTCCTTCATTCAAATTATTTGCAGCTGCGACCAGTTGTAAATCATTGAAGTCAAAGTTACTAATACCCCCTGTTCCCTTCAAACATAAGCCGGAAGTTTTACTTAAGTATGGCTACTTGAAAAAGCAGCAAAAATATGTAGCAACAACAGCAGCAGCGACTTAAGCAGGAAATGTCACATTTCTTATGCCATAAATATTTCATTATGAATTTCAACGCATATTTACAGGCGCGCTGGCACTCTGGCCTCGCAAAAGTATTCCGTAGCACATTGCAGCACGTGACAGCAAAATAAATGAGTGGCAATCTGCGCAACGATGAATTCGGCGTGACGAACCCAGTAAGGTCATCAAAAATCGGAAAGGCAATAGAAAAAAAAAACACCAGATGCGAAGTGCCAAATAATAATAAATGGCGGATTGTGAATAAGAAATGCAATCCTTTCCTTAAGCGTCAAAGGACGTGGTTGAGGAACGGCACTGCTTAGTAAAAATTCAAAAAGCCAAGGGAGTCTTTAGAAAGAATGCAAGGAAACAAGTTTATGAAAAATTCGTAGACTTGCGTTGGTTCTGCGTGTTTCGCTTCTACTAGATACTGCTTCTACTACTTTATTTTATTCCTCTTCCTTTACTTTGCAAATTTATATATATTTACAGCTACAAATATCCAAACATACTTCTGCATTTTTTCTCTACCAAAGCAGTTGGCATTAGCCGGACAGCAACATAAATAATTAAAGGACTTATAAAAATTCAGGGTGAATCATTTCAAGAGTTGAGTACGTTTTTGTTGTTGTTGTTGCTACTCTTACAACAGCTGCTTCCTCTACAGTTATGCTGGTAGTTAGGCGGGAGTTTGAAAGTGATTTGAACTCAAGTTATGAATTACGCACTTTCATAAAGTTACATCAATCAATCTAAATGCTGGCGTAAAGTTGCGAAAATTTTCTTGGACAGTCGAGATGCATACATACATAAATAAATAAATAATAATTTGTATATAGAGAGGGTGGGTGTAATAGACAGTGTTGCCACACATTTTTTTTATTTTTTACCAAAATCACTGGAAAAAGTTACTAAATTCAACAAAAAATTACCAAACTTATTTTATGTGCTGAACTGTACAAACATGCATATCGAGACCTAACCGCCAAAATAACGTAAGCGACATTTTTTAAAAATCTTCTTTTTGATGCAGAAATATTCCTTGAGCATCTAGATGCCTTTCTTTATTTCGGCAGTTAGGGCTCGATGTCCATACATATATATATATATCCGAAGATACCAAGCTTTTAAGGCAATCCGCGCTCCATTAACCTAAAATGTTTACGACAGTTTGTTGAATTTTTTTAAATATTGAACAAAGTTTGAAATTTGAATTTGTTTGAGTTCTGTTAAAGAAAGATCAATATTTTCATAAAAATTAACCAAAATTAAATTACAAAAAAAAAACAATATTTTAAATCTTGTCAAAATATGGTGCGGCAATAATTTTTTCGACCACTGTATGTAAACAAGTGAGAAGAAAATATATCAACAATTCAACGCTTGAAGGAAAGCTTTCGACTCACATATACTCATATATGTATATGGTTGCCGGGTACACCGGAAAATTGATGGTAATTGAAAAGTTGACGAACTGACAGTGAAAGGTAGGACCACCCAAAACCTTCCAGGAAAGGACACGGTGGATATACTTAGCAATAGCCACTTTCAAACAGTTTGCTAAAGAACACACCACTCTAGTAGCCAAGGAACGCTGGAACAAATTTCGCCTTGCGAAACTTTCAGGATTACCTGGTATTTCTATAAAAGGAAACGCTTACGGTCCACTTACTAATGTGGAATCAGAACCAATATTGACCTATTTGACATGTAAGACCGAATCGAAAAAATTACCAAATTGAAAAATAAATTACCAAATTACCAAACTTGATAAATAAAGAAAAAAATTACCAATTTTGGTTAAAAATTACCAAAGCGGCAACGCTGGTCATAGACCACCCGACCAGCCCCTCTAAAATGGAGGGAAAAAAATTTTTTGTGCCAAATCGAGGATGCTCTACCTTTTGATAGTATTACCGACTTCCGGTTTCGATCAGAAGTGGGTTTAGCGGACCGGAAGTCAATTTTTTTAATTTACATGATCATGCCGCTGTGGTGTAGTGGTAAGCAGTGCGCTCTTCCACTCCGCAGCACCTGGGTTCAAACCCTGGTGAAAGCAACATCGCAAAAATATAGAAAAAAGGTTTTTTCTTAACAGCGGTAATCCCTCGGCAGGCAATGGCAAACCTCCGAGTGTATTTCTGCCATGAAGAACAGCTTCTCATAAAAATACAATCGCCGTTCGGAGTCGGCGTAAAACTGTAGGTCCCTCCGCTTTGTGTGACAACATCAAGGCGCACGCCACAAATCGGAGGAGAAGCTCGGCCAAACACTAACATATGTGTAAGCGCCAATCTATTATTATTATTTAATCATGGTTTTACTGCAGATTCAGATTCTGAGGATAAAAATACGTAACTTTTATTTGAAATTTCTTTCTCGGAAGTGCCTTTTTCAACCTCTAAATGACCTTCGAACTTCAACTCGTCCAGGACTTCCGAAATGAGTGAAAATGTTATTATTGAAAAACGAGAAAATATGAATTACCAAGTCGGGAATACTCTAAATTTTAGTCGTATTACTGACTTCCGATGTGGAAGTGAGTTAAACAGACCGGAAGTTCATTGTTTTAACCGAAAGTCCATTCCAGAAAAAAGTTTTATGCAGAGAATCCGAATCTGTAGTAAAAACATAGATATCCCTTTTTAAAAAAATAGACTTACGGTCATCTCCATATAGGAGAGTTGCCACCTGTACAAAAAATAAAACTCAATCTGAATTAGCGAATAAGTGAAATATGTTCCACCATAGGGGCGCCAGACGAAAGAGTTTTAAAAAGATGGTAGCTTACAGATATTTTGAAGACGGTTGCCACCTGTTTAAAAACGAGAATATAATTAAATTATATACAAGTTATATGATATATTAAATATGGGGGTCAAAAGACAGAGTTTTAGGAAAACTTTTATTTGAACCTTCAGAATACTTTTGAAGTTTTTGAAGAGGGTTGCCAGCGATTTAAAAATTTAAATGAAAATCATTAATAATTATTAAAAAGACGGGTATCAATTTAAATGGGTTTGAAAAAGCGTTATTGCTGAACTATATTTAAAAGGGTTGCCACCTGTTTATAAAGTCAAATTCAACTTGAATTAGGGCAACTAGGTATTTGATATACATACATATTTATATATGAGTATCAGACGAAAGAGGTTTAATAAGGTTTTAGTTTGAAAATATTTTTACGGGGGTTGCCATCTATTTTAAAAAGCAGAATCGCAGTAATTTATACACAAGTTAAATGAAATATTAACATGTGCGGGTTTTCTCCTGATTCCTCACTTCTCGTATGTGCAAACAGCTTTGGTACGTTAACGGTTAAGTATCTAGTACGGTTATTAAGCTCAGTCGCTGAAGAGACAAATTTTAAACAACATGGTTATCTTACTTTAAAGTGCCAAATTGTGTACTTGTACGGTTATTGAACTCACCGATACAAATCTAGGTAACAAAAGAAAAATAAAACGTGACTACACTCATCGAAAATATTTTTGGATTAAAGTTCTCAAAAATACCGTTCATTTGATATCGATATTGAGTTAGTTCATTTAAATTTTGTAAAATGGAAAATAACTGGCAACCTTACACTAATATCCAAAGGGATAGATAACATTTGGTATACAGGAAGAGCACTGTTTAAGATCTTTCCTTTAATATCCATGAAAAGTAACAGATATTATATCTTTATTTTCCAAACAAAAAATTTAATAAAAATATGATAGAAAATATGTGGAAACTCTATTCAAAAATATTTCTGCAAATACTTTCCATTTGGTACACATATTATGATGTTTTATTAAGCTTGTAACTAATTTCGAATATATGGAAACCTTATACGAATATTTTCGGAGTTTACATCCCTTAATACAAAAGTTCATAAAAATCGGTAGAGGCGTTTTCATTTTAAGTAATAAGATAAGATTTACATATATTAGCTTTGATCCAATACTTTTCGTGTAAAATCCTGTAAAAATGTCAAACAGCAAAATTACTCTCCGAAGTGAAAGTAAAAAGTGAGTAACAACAAAAAGTACGGGAACAAAAACAGCATTTTTCCTGTAAAAACGTCAACCAGTGATCGCTTGACACTTTTCGTGATTTTACCAGAAGAAAAAGTTCGGGTTACATCGTGCAACTACACAACTCTCCAAAAACCCCTTTCATTTACGGGATTTTGGAGGAATTTATAGTACGGGACATTTTTCATATAACTTCCTGCAATTTTGTGTAAAAAACCTGTAAGTGCATGGAGTACTGGAACAGAGGTATTATGACTTAAAACTTAATTAAGAAGAGATTAAACTACGAGCTATGTACGTAAATAAATACATATATGATTAGGTTTTTAACTGATTCCATATTACTTCGAGTAAACGAACTTAAAGTTATTATTTTTGTTTTAATTATAGAACACCCAAAATAAGGACAATTCTTTTAAAAAAGAGAGTAAAAAAACAAGAACTAAAAAAATTATTTTGAGACTCACGCTTCACCGAACGGCTCCCCATTAACCAATGAATGTGAATGAAAATAATGAAAACATAAATATATACATAGACATGCACATATCCAAATTCGAAGCTATGAAAACTAAGTAGCGGCGGGCGAATCACAAAAAAAAAAAATAATAATCCAATAACATTTTCGTGCACAAGAACTCCGCCATTTAATTTTGTCTGAGTGAAATTGTTTTACACACGAGTAATTTTTTTTTAATGAAATACTATAAGTATATATTATTACAACAACAGCAACAAAAAACTGTAGTAATAAAACATAATAATATTAATCCAAAAAATGCGAAACAATGGATAACAACCAGAAGAGGAAATGAAGGAAAAATTCATAGCGACGCGAACGCAGCAAGTACAAAAGCATAATTTGCTGTCGACGGCGGCCAAAATGCGATTAAAATTGTTACAAAAATATTTCAATCTAATAAATAGTTTGGCAAAGGACGCACAAACAAAAACACACGCACGTATAAATATGTAAGTGCTGTTGCCACTATTGCTATTGTTCATATCCTTTACGGTAGCCCCCTGCAGTGTTGCTCATAATATCGCGAACTTGCACGCAAGCAGCTTCAAAAGAGGAAACAGAAAATAGGAAAAAGTATCAGAGAAGTTGTAGGTGGTGGCCGAAATTGAATTACAAAGAAACTTAAGCAAGTTATGAGAAGCGCCAAAGCAAAGTGTTATGAAATGATTACTTATACTTAAGTACGAGTATAGTAAATAGAAAAGGGTGTGCTATGCGGATTAAGCAACGCTGCTAAAGTCTGCAAAAGATTCGCGAAATAAATGTAGTCAGACGCATGCTGGGCTGCTTAGGTTCTTGTGCGTAGAGAGAGCAGGGTGGTTTAACTGAAAGCTGCGGTGCTTTAATGCAATTGAACTTCTGTCAGGATGCTCGTGTTGTTCGTTGCTTAATCAGCGGATGCTGTGGTATATTTTTCTTATCTTCAAGTCTTATTTTCACAATTAAGAACATTTTAGAATTAAGGCAGTGCCATATTCTTTAAAAATGGTGATAACGATAAGTTTTACTGTATAACTTTTTCTACTGTAAACAAATAAATAATAATAAAATAAAGGCAATGATCATAAGCTGTTAGTAGCAGAACCCATAGTTTTTTTTCCAGGATAAGAGTCCTGTAAATCAATAGTTGGACAAAATCTTCCGAAACAATGACCTTACAATACCTTTCAGTTGCTAATGACCAGGGAACGGATTTTTAGGACCTAAAAACCTATAAAAAAGGCAAAATGATATAACGAAATAGGCTGGAAAAGGCAAAATAAAATAACGAAATAGGCACGAAAAGGCAATAGGTATTGCAAAAAAGGCAAAACAAAATAGCGAAAAAGGCACTAGGTATTGCAAAAAAAGCAAAATAAGGCACTAAAAAAGACAGAAAATACGAAGATCAATCAAAAAATAAATTTTTTTTAGAAATGTTTATATTACAAGTAAAAAGAGAAAAACTATGAACTAGTTTCATTATATGAAAAATTTGTACTTTTAATCTTTGACTATTTTATCCTTTCGAGTTTCTAACTCATAAACTTTAATCTGTATCGTTGTAGTAGTAACATTGATCCACAAGATGCATTTTGAAGTTTTCTGGCAGCATTTTCATTCGATTTTCGCGAAGAAATACCTTGAATGTACTAAATGTGCGCTCGACGTAAGTTGATACAAGCCTAATTTAAATATGGAACGATTGGAACGTTCATATTATTAGGAATAAGGGCGTTTTCTTCGCACTTTACAATTTTATCCACACCCCTTATTGTCCCAAGCCTACGTTAGCTGAGAAAACGGCTTTGAATTTTTCCAACACCAATTTGGACCAATAATCGCTTTTTTTAAAGGTAGAAAAGGCAAAAAAAGGCAAATATCTTAAAAAAGGCAACATCAAATGTGTATATGTGACCTGGTCTACGGAAAGGTGGTTTAGGTGTCAAAAAATCAATTTTCACTTTTTGGTTGATTCGGATGGAAGATGAGATGCTTTTTCACGTGGTGAAAAGCAGAAAATCCTAACTTGCTTAGAAGTGTACTAAAAATAATAATAATATTAATAATAATAATAATAATAATAATAATAATAATAATAATAATAATAATAAAACTATAATAATATTCCGACCAACAACAACACTTACTGGACCAACAACAACACTTACTGGACGTCCGGCGCGGAGAACAATTAACGAGATAATGAGAAACTGACGAAACGAGTTGCTAACTTTTAACAGCTTTTTCACAGAAAACTAGTTTTCGCACGTAAGCTCCCTTTTCGTAGACCAGGTCACATATATGGAATCAGGGAAAGCTAAATCGTGGACATTCTTAATCGAATATACTCTATATATTTAGCAGAAAAAAAGGCAATTTCCATAAAATCCGTTCCCTGCTAATGACTTTCGATACTAGGTGGTCCAACATTGGATACCTCAAAAAAAGGCGTGAGTACCGGATACTCATGAAATTTGATGTATAAACATCTGTGCATGTTTTAGCAAAGCAGATAAACACTAATTTCATTTCATTTTATTCATTTTGCTGAGACATTTTCATAACCCCATCGGGAATAGTGCAGGATTATTTTGTGGCTAGTTCGGAACTACCTCGACATGATCACGAACTAGGCCCAAAACTGAAATAGTCCTGAACCAGTTCCGAAATGGTTCTAAAATAGTTCTGAATATGCCCCGAAACGTCGAAAAAAATCGTGAACTTGTCTTGAGGTGCACCCTAAGAAGTCTTGAAACGGTCCAAAAATGGTCCATTGTTAGTCCCAAAATAATCACGAACTAAAGGTTCAGTTACTCTAGACTTAACTTACGTAAGAAGTCGACAATGATTACTCAACAAGTCAACTTAGCCAAAAGCGAAAATAAATATTATTTTTTGTATATTCATTTTCAGCTGATCGTCACTTTGCCACACAAAAAAATTCCTGAACAAAAATATATTGCTTATTTTTAATATTTTTATTGAGCTTTGTACCACGATTGCTTATTAGGAAAAATTGAAAAAGCAACAAAGTCTAAGCGGTAGAAGTTATAGCACTATTTCGGAGATCACCACATCTCCTCATCAGACTTCTTTTTTCATGTTCAAAGTCAGAAGCGTTAACCACTGAGCTATGTACATCCCGTAAACTCTTGTTGCTAATTCATTTTCCTTATTCAACCAACTACTATCAAGTGCAGCTATTTAAACTCGACAGCGTGGTTGTTGTCATTCTATACATCCATTTGCTTATTTGCTTTTTTGTATAGTTTCAGGCAGGCTCTTCCTAAACTATGTATTTGTCAATGTTATTGTGGCTTGTTAACATTTTTTACTTTTAATATTTTTATTGAGCTTTGTACTACGATTGTTTATTAGGAAAAATTGTGGTACAAAGCTCAATAAAAATATTAAAAATAAAAAATGTTAACAAGCCACAATAACATTGACAAATACAAAAATATATTGCGTTGGCTAATATATTAGGTTAGGTATCCTATATAAAAAAACAAAGTCGTCACTACACAGAAGAGTACCCAATGAATGTAATCTCTAAAGACTAACTCACCTCCAAGATTGATGGGGTTTTTCTTGCTGCAATCTTTAGTTCGAGGTCAGAGCTGGTAGAGTGTCTTTCTAGTAACTAGATGTACTGCAAAGTTTAGATCAACTCTCGGTAAGAGGTTAGAAGCCGTCAGCCGACAGGTGTACGGACGGGCGTCACTCCTTTTTGGGTTGTCTTCCAACCGCATGCACTGCCATAAGTGCGGCTATATCTACGTTCATGTCTCATATTCATAAAAATTCATACAAAAATGTCGCAGCCAACTATATCTAAAAAAATTTAATTAAGTGAGTGCTCTGTTTTCAGATCTCAAAAACCCGAAGTTAGGCTATATCTCAAGAACTGTTCTACGCTCTTACATTTTAATTTCGTATTGGATTCTGTAAACTTGTGTTATTGCCGACAAAAAACCGCGGTAGAAAAAAAGTTGTTTTACACATTGGTTACCGGTAAGCATAGCAACAACGTGGTGGAGTTTGAATTAAATGGTGTCATAAAATGTTTTTCTGGTGGTACATTTGACGAATTTGGCCCCATATATTAAAATTCGTCTTTAATGCCTAGTCGGGGTTGCTCTATTCTTTGGTGATATTAACGACTTCCGAAGTGGGTTAGACAGACTGAAAGGGCACCTTTTTAACCGGAAGTCCATTCCGTGGAAAAGTATCCAGCAAGAGTTATATATTTTTGTACGCGGAATCCGAATATTTGGTAAAACCATGCATATCCCATTTAAAAATTAGACTTTCCCACTTCCGGTCGAAAACGAAAGTTTGAAATACGACCAAAGAATACAGCACCCTCGACTTTGTAATTCAGTTTATTTTTTTCGTTTTCCAATAAAAAACATTTTCACTCATTGCAGAAGTCCTGGACGAGTTGAAGTTCCAAGATAATTCATAGGTTAAAACGGCAATTCCGAGAAAACAGTTTTGAACAAAAGTTACGTCTTTTTATCCTCTGAATCCGAAACTGTAGTAAAAATATGTATGTATAATTTAAAAAGTGGACTTCCGGTCGAAAATGGATGTCAGTAATACCACCAAATGATAGACCATCCCCGATTTGGTCGGCAATGTTTTTGCGTTTTTCATTAAAAAACATTTCCCTCATTTTAGAGGGAGTGGACTGGTGGTCTATGACACCCTATATACCTACAGTCAGCGTGAAAAATATGAATACCCTGACTTTTTGACGATTTTCTTTATTTATATTTTCCATACCAAATTTTTCTTATTTTTTATAGAAATATAGTTCATTCAACAGAAAAACTAGCTGAATAAATTTTTTCAATGTCATATAGAACTCGGGAAAATTCAAGAAAAATTTGGTACGGAAAATATGTGTATGGCTGTACGCTGATAAATCCCGCCCGCTGACTGTGTAATCCGCTTATTTGAGTACTTAAATTTCCGTATATGCGTCAGTAAGTAAATATTGCAGATGCATTGCCTGTTCTTGACTTCCACATTTGAGTCCCTTTTTTCTGCGTAATTCTTAAACCAATTCTTTTATTCGTATTCACGCACCAAAATTTCTCGCACAGAGTACAACACACACATAAATATTTTCACATGAATCCGTTCTTCATTTGCTTTTAAGCAGCAGGAGGATGGATGTCTTTATTACTGCTTTTCTGGGCTGAAAGATGGCACAAGCGCTTGATGATTGAAATCACAATAACTACTCTGCACTATGAAGAGAAACAACCTTCTTTTTGGCAATCCAACTACCGTTCAGAGAAATTTAACAACAAATAACAACAACTCTTGCTCCACAATATCCCCAACTCGGCTGCGATAAAAAAACTTCTGCTTCAGCATCGCTGCCAAAGGCGCAGTCTGTATATTCCGCTTGCAGTTTTTCCTCTGTCAGCCCAGCCAGTATTGCATTTTCTGCTGGCATTTCTTCCGCTATTACCACTGTTAAGTTTTTTGCTGCCGTTTTTTCTTACGCAGTTGTATTGAAATTATGAATTTTAATTAAAAAAGGGAGTTGAGCTTTTTCCAATAGTACGCGTTTAGTTGTATGTGCTTGCTCGCCTGTGGGTGTACACTAAAAATTTCTTCTCATTTTTTCGCATTGTGCGCTCATTCATTAATCCGTTCTCGCACACATTTATGCGCTGTTTTTATGTAATTTTTTGTATGCGTTTTTGTTGTAAAATTTTTAAAATTTCCAATGCGGGGTTATTCGCTTTTGAGGAAATGATTGTGGCGACCAAAATGTGCTAGTTAATGAGTTTGTATCTGCACTATATGTATGTATGTGTGAGTGGGTGCGTTCCTGTTGATGCTTCTCCGTAGCATTTTCACACATCCTCAGGCGTTCTTTGTGGATTTCAGCGCATTCACATATTTTGCTTTACGCTTGCTGACTTTTGCGGTTAACGACATACACTGCGGTTAATAAATTTTTTAAGTGGTTTGCAAAAGAGAAAAAAATATATTTTCCCCTCAGTGGCATTAAGGTAATTTAAGTGCATAGAGCGATTTTTATATTTCATTTAATTAATAGCGTGAAAAGATTTAAACTCAAATTTAGAGGTGTAAGTGAGAATAAAAATGGAGATTTTCTAATGCACTAAAAAAAACACATAAAAGTATACATAGCATTTTTGGACCTAAGTACAAAATATGTAAAGATTTGTTCAAATGCGCTGGTTGCTGGTAGTTAGAGTACAATCGGGGTTGAATGACCCTCGGCTTAGCTCTTTCAATTAGCACTGTGTAGAGTATTGATTTTGTACTGAGTAGAGTGAACAAACATTAAGAAAAAAAATATTCAAAGACTATCGAGTGGGCCGAAGAAAACATTATTTCTCTTGATAATACACTTGCCCTTCAAAATTGTGGAGAAGAAGCTGAGAAGGAGTGTCTTAAAGGAATAAATTTATTTTAAAGTATTCAGTAATTTAATTGAGCTTGAGGCCGTTTCTAATGAAAAATGTCGTGGAAAAAACGACAATAATTTACACGTGGTAGACATTTTTTTTGTTGGTGTCGTCTCACCAACAACGAGCAAGGACAGGTAAATTTAAACACCTTACTTATATAAGGGCAAAGGTGAAGGGGAGGATACCGATAAAACTAAAGATGAAGATAGAGGAAGAGAAATTAAAATAAAGGTTATTATATAGAAAACTATTTCGGGATTCTCGGAACTTTTCGATATAATAATCGATATTTTTAACGATTTTGTTATTGAAATGTTGTATTTAATTGTTTACCGATATTTTTATCAATATTGCTATCGATATAATAATCGATATTTTTTATCGATATGGATATTTTTAACGATTTTGTTATCGATATTTTTTATAAATTTTGCTACTGACATGTTATATAACTTGCTTTCGCTATTTTTATCGGTTTTGTTATCGTTTTTTTTATCGATTTTGTTATCGATTTTATTACCGATGTTTTTATCGATTTGGTTATCGATATTTTTATAGCTTTTGTTATCGATATTTCTATCGATTTCGTGATCGATATTTTTATAAATTTTCCTATCAAAATTTTTATCGTTTTTTTATCGATATTTTTTATCAATTTTGTTATCGACATTTTTATCGATATTGCTATCGAAATTGCTATCGATATTTTGATCGAATTTGTTATCAATATCTGTATCGGTTTTGTTATCGATGTTTTGATGGATGTTACTATCGATTTTGTTACCGTACTTGTACTCTACAAAGATAAAAGTAAGATAAGGGAAACAGAATAACATAATTGTATTAGAACGAACAAGGTAGAGGTAGAGATCCAAGAATGATAGAATACAAGATTGCGCCAATGAGAGAGGATTTTTGAGCGTAATTTTTGCGTGACGTCATCTTGGTGCAATTGCGAGAGAGAAATGCCAAAACGCATATAAAAGTATGTAAACAATGCAGAAAAATGTGTTAATTTTAATATTACATGGCCCAATTTTGCAGGAATCAATAAATATACAAAGATTGATTAATTAGGAAGACGCACCAATAATTTTGGATATGTAGCCCTTTAGATAATAACGATTTTTAGCACATGAAAAAATGGATTTATTAACAGTGTTTGCAAAGTGTGCAGCAAAGTGAATTTTTGGACTTGCCATTTTAAAAAGCCATGCAGAGTGCTTATTTATATTTGTGGACGGTAGCCAACCACCATAAACTCCATAGCTGTTGACTCCACAGCTTTTATTTGATGACTTTTGTACCATTTCCGAGAGGACGCATGCTTTTTTTGAAGCAAATATTCTATGTCAGTAAAACATAATTTAAGCTGAACTTTTAAATGTATAATAATTTGGGCACTGCTTCGTATTACGTACGTAACAGCGCGGTAAGATGCCGCTTGAATTAGCGCCTGGCGACCGACTGGTGTATTACCTCATACCAGCACTAAAAGAATCAGGTACTAACAAAAATGAGTAGTGAAGTTCATGTATCTATTTACTGTAGAAACTGCTTTTGTATGTATGTCATTGCCAGCAAACTAAACCAGCAACTGTCTACATTCACCATGGAAATATACCTACTACAATTCACCAAGGAAAGGCCAACATAGTTCCGTGTAGAAGCTCACAGCTCACACACATAGCACAAAGTTCGATTTGGTGTTTAATGCATGTCCTCGCCGGCGGAACTGCGTCCATTTTTTCGGCAGGTTTGCGTCCGTAGGAAACGGAAAAAACTTATATAGCACGCTTTCCTTTTGTTTTCACTATTACACTTTGCGACTGCACACTTCATTTTGCTTTCTAATGTTTCAATTATTGTTTAAAACCACGCAGAAATATTAACGCACAAATATTAAAATTGTTATTTGGGTTTTTCGTATGCTCACATTCAACAATTGCACCAAGATGACGTCACGCACATAGCTCATTCTGTCAAAATCACAAAGAGCGGATTAGAGGTACCAAGATTGGCGCAATCTCTATTTCTCTCAATCGTGGTAGAGATCTATATAGAACAAGTAAGAAAGTATAAGTTCGGGCTGAGCCGAACATTAAATACCCGGCGCAAGTATTAAATCTATGTTTTTTCACCTTTCCGAAAGCTGCCGCTACATGGTAAGCCGGGGTCTATCAATTTTGAGTAAATTTGGGTCCTTAAATTTCAAAATATTGCAGTTTCAAGCATTTCCGTAATTTTAGTCCGATTTCAATAATTTTCAACGTTTTGATTTTATGTGGCAAGCACAATAAAAATGCCGAGTTTGGTACAATTTGTTAAACGGTTACCGATATAAATATATGTGATCATAAGTGGGCGGTGCCACGCCCATTTTCCAAAATTTTTTCATAAACGTATTTCTTGGTAAAGAATTGTCGCAAGCACAAATTTTGCATAAATTAGCTCTAATATTTACTGATTTATCGAAGATTTTGTATTTCTTTAAATTACCGTTATATGGGATGTGGGCGTGGTTATTGTCCGATTTTAAAAATTTTCGGCCATTTGATATGGTGTACCAAGGCCAACAACTGTGCCGAGTTTGGAAGAAATTGGTGCAGCGGTTACCAAGATATACACATGAAACCATAAGTGGGCGTGGCTACGCCCATTTTCCAAAAATTTATAATATTCTTATTTTTCGTCTGAAAATTATTGTAAATATAAATTTTGAGTGAAATATCTTTAGTAGTTACTAAAATATCGCAGTTTTCGTATTTCTGGAAATTACCGTTATATGGGAAGTGGGCGTGGTTTCAGTTTGATTTCGCCCATTTTCAAAACCAACCTACCTTGGATTAACGGAAACCTACACACCAAATTTCGTTAAGATATCTCAATTTTTGCTCGAGTTATCGTGTACACGGACGGACGGTCAGACGGACGGACAGACAGACATGGCTTAATCGATTTCTCCATTCATTCTGAGCATTTATGTATACATTTGTCTATATCTATCTTGATTCGTTTTGGCTGTTACAAACAACCCTTATGTGAACAAAATTAATATACCCTTGTGCACAAGTGCGCTCGGGTATAAAAACGGTGCTTGGTTGGGAAAACCAACGATCGTTTGAGAAGGCGTAAAACTATTTATTTCACAGACATACATAGATATTATCAAATAAGTAGTATATACATACATGTATATGCATGTGCCATGTACATATTCAAATACAATTTTAGCCACTCGGCTGATTCAGAAATTTGCATACCCATCGGTTAGCCGACTGAATTTTTTGACCTTTTCAAAAATTAGTTTTTGTAGTTGATACTTCCTAGAGTGTTAGAATGAGGTGTATGTATGTACATATGTACATATTTTGAAACAATTTTCTGTCAGATATATAAATCAGTTACGCAACTAACTATACACATTTTCTCA